>NC_133345.1:35591552-35826552 GCF_030506205.2 Paramisgurnus dabryanus | reverse complement strand
AAAAACTTTTGTTTAAAGGTGCAGTGTGTAATTTTTAGAAGGATCTCTTGACAGAAATGCAAAAAATATACAAAACTATATTATCAGAGGTGTATAAAGACATTATGTGTTTATTACCTTATAATGAGATGTTTTTTATCTACATACACCGAGGGTCCCCTTCTATGGAAGTCGCCATTTTGGGCCGCCATGTTTCTACAGAAGCCTTAACGGACAAACTTTTATTACTAAGTTGTCTCAGACGATGACATGTTTGACCGGTGGTGGCTAGCGTAGCTTCTCTATGTGTTTCAAAAGCGAGGGGTGAGCAGTGGACTGAGCTGTTGGTTGCAATTCAAAACCTCACCACTAGATGCTGCTAAAATTTACACACTGCACCTTTAAATGTAGCTTAAATAAATTGATTGCAACCACTTACCTTAAAATTGAGTAAATTGAATGAATCATTTTTTTCAGTGTAAGAAATTTTACAATTTCACTTTTATCACGTATGGAACCTCTTTTCTACCCTTTCTTTCATAATAATTTTTTACTTTCATCTTTAAAAACCATCCTATATTTTCACACAATAACTTAATTCCCTTAAATCCTAGTTTATTTTATTGCATCTCTGAATGTATATGCTGGAACAATCCAAATGTTACACTGCAAAAATGATTTTCAAGAAAAATGTTCTTAGTATTTTTGTCTTGTTTTCAGTAGAAATATCTAAAAATTCTTAAATTAAGATGCTTTTTCTTGATGAGCAAAATGACCCAAGAAAATAAGTCTACTATTTAAGTGATTTTGTGCATAAAACAAGTAAGAAAATCTGCCAATGGGGTAAGCAAAAAAATATACATTTTTTGCTTATTTTATGCCCAAAATCACTTAAATTTTCTTGGGTCATTTTGCTAATAAAGAAAAGAAATATCCTAAGTTAAGAATTTTTAGATATTTCTACTGAAAACAAGACAAGAATACTAAGAACATTTTTTTCTTGAAAATCAGTTTTTGCTATTATTTAAAAGCAAGGTAGCTAGTAAATATCCACATGATTCAGCAAATTAAGCCCATCTCTGGTGGGATGCGGTTGTCATGGTGACAGCTGCAGAGGTGACCTCACCCTACTTAACCTGCTTTGTGTCTCAGTGGTTTTCAGTTAATGGTGTGACATCACCCCTGCCCAACGCCGGCTACTATGGCAACAGCTGTTGATTGGCAGCTCTCCCGCATCCCCTGGGCTCGAAACATGCCCCACCTTTTGTAATTAGGATGAATGGGCTAGGAGGAGCCAGCTGTTTGTTAGTGGGGAGAACAACGGGTAAAATGGCTCTTTGGTAGACAAGCGAACAGAGGGAGACACTGGGATCTTTCAAACGCTCATCAATAAAGAATCTTAATAATCTCTTCATTTATGAGATTGATAAGGCTGTCTATGGAGAGGTTAATGGTTCATTGAGAAAAACAGGTGTTTGGTCGGTGAATAATAACGTGCTTAACGCCCCATCTACAGTATGGCCTTGAAGATGGAATAAATGAAATCTTCGTTTTGTGCCGTGACTAACAGTCCGCTTATCTATTCACTCACACTGTTAGTTTGATTTCCTAAAGGACCTTGAAGGCCAAATTGATTTAACATTTAATAACCTGTTTCTTATCATCACAAAACATGCATGCTTTACAAATATTTTTGCAGCAACGGACTGTATGCCAATGCAAAACCTACCACAATGTCGGGTGGTTGATGGGGCATGAGCATTCTGCATTGATTTTGGAGTGTTTGGTGTTCACCCATGAGTTTTTATGTTTGTTTTAATCCTCAGATATGGCTCATGTCTACGTTTAGGTGATCAGTACAAATTGCTTACTCTAAATATGAGCAATAATATAGTCTCAATATTTGCCTGATATTTCGGGCACCCATACTGAAACTAAAAGTGTTTGTTGATGCACTCTGATGCAGTGCTGTGAATCTGGTTTTTGTGAGCTCATTTATAATTCATGTATTAGTGAGAGTCTGTAACTAATATCTCAGAGTGGTTTTGAGTTTAGAGCAAAGCTTCTTACAGGAACCTCCTGTATGAAGAGAAACCACAGGAGACATACATTTGTATTGTAAGGATGAGGGCATCAGTTTGAGAAATCTTAATAAGATACATCTTGGTATGCTAAACAATATATAATGGCACGTCATGTGCATGTGTATGGGTATTATCTCAGACTGCAGTTGAATTACTAAAATGTAAAAGAGAAATGATCTTTTAAATCATCTGGTATGGCTGTGAATAGACAGAAGCTCATTAAAATGCTTTTCAAATCATACAATCCGCTGACTGAATCCTTCTCGTGTATTTGAGATTATTCCCACACTTCCATATGTTTCATCTTGTGAAGGTCATTTCTGAGACTCTGTAATCCCTGTAAATGGATCTTGTGCTCTGATCAGGATGGCAGACTGTATAAGTTTTTCTGGAAGCATTCACAATCTTACATTTTATTTATGTTTAAAATGTATATGATTATTGCATTGAACCAGTCCGAGCTTTATATTGGTTGAATTATTTGGTTTGATGCTTTACAGTTATTCTCAGATCCTAGTTATTGTATTTTCCGGACTATAAGTCACACTTTTTTCGTAGTTTGGCTGGTCCTGCGACTTATAGTCAGGTGCGACTTACATGTCAAAATTAATTCAAATGAACCTAGAGAAACCATTACCGTCTACAGCCGTCTCCCCTATATGCTGCTCCTGTATTTATGTAATTAAATGAATTCAGTTATGTTGAATGGCTTATCGTCCTATTTAGCCTATTCAGCCTCCCAGGTATGACAGGTATGTCATTAGAGTTTTAACTGCAGTGGTGGCCAGTGACCTCTCTTCCAAGGGGTGCAAATTCAAATTATATGTTTGTTGAGTCATGTGAACGTATGTACATTATGCGTGATGTCAAAATACGTGCTTGCTGCACACACGTCGAAAGGGTTTATTATAAAAGAGACATTCACATTCACAAAATATTCATGAGCCAATAATTTAAAGGATAATTCCGGTATTTAACACTTTGAGTCTCATTTCTGGTTTGTTTTGGATGAACTACAGTGATGGACACTGAAATTTTGACAATTGGCTGGTCTTGACTTTTTGACTCTTTTAGAAAGAGTCAAAAATGCTTCAGAATGGAAGTCAATGGCCATGCACAAACATGTCATTAAAACAACACTTAACGTTCATTTTCAAAACTGTACTACTCACCGAGTGGTTTGTGGTGTTCGTTGATGATTAAAAACAAGTTGTGTAGCGAAATACAGTTTCTGTCGTGTTTATTTGGCATTTTGTAAAATTCCTTTGACTTCTCTTGGAAGACTCATTGCTCGCTGATATATCACTCTGCCGCCGGGAAACAGAAAAGGGTCTGTTTACATGTCGTTGTAGTTTTTTCGCTCGGTTTTTCTCAGAAGAAATTTTTCCCATATTTGATGGCTCAGTGACCAGCTTTAGGTTTGAAGTTGAGCTCGATTGTGACTGTCTATACGCTAGACACCGAGTTCGGTTCAGCGTCCTTGTACTGCAAAGTGGTTGTCGCCATCAAGTGGTCGGGAGTGTGCTGACGCTTCAGACTCAAATATAGAGCGGAAGTATATACGCCGTTGTGAAGTATCTGAAAAAATAGTTCCACTATAGCAATTAACACGGATTGAAATCATACATTGCGCCGATATATTTGTTTTTAATCATCAACGAACACCACAAACCACTCGGTGAGTAGTACGGTTTTGAAAATGAACGTTAAGTGTTGTTTTAATGACATGTTTGTGCATGTTCATTGACTTCCATTCTGAAGCAGTCAAGAGACGCTTCTAAACGAGTCAAAAAGTCAAGACACAACCCATTGTCAAAATTTCAGTGTCCATCACTGTAGTTCATCCAAAACAAACCAGAAATGAGACTCAAAGTGTTAAATACCGGAATTATCCTTTAACTCTAAACTCTGATTAGACATGAGATTAAGCGAGTATCTGGCAGACGTGAGCGTCTCTTTTATCATAAATCCTTTTAAAGTGTAAGCAGCAGGCACGTATTTTGACATGACATATGATGCACATGAGGGGCTTAATACATGTTTTGACGAGCTTTGCATCATGCGCCTAATTCGAAAAAGAAGTCACTGGCCGCCACACGTAGACTGTTAGTGGTAGGTTTAGGAAAATGGTTAGGGTTAATAGAAGAAGTTGAGATGTAGTTACAAAGTTACTGGTAGTCAGTTGAATATCTGTTTAAGGAACAATATTTTTTATTTTAAAGTCGCCCTGTGGTAAAAAGCAAGTTTTTATTGTTGTTTATACAGTATATCTATGTGGTGTTTTAATATGCTTTACGAAAAACCATGTGCACATTCATCATTCAACACCATTGCTGAGTATTTTCTAGGTTTCCAAGTTTTCTAAAGACAGTCTCATTCCCGCAGATTGAAACATGCAACCAATCGTATCAACAAAGTTGAATTTATGGGGGCTGTTTCCCGGACAGGGTTTATCCTAATCCCAGACTTGGCTTCTGTGTCGTTCCGCCGTATTGATAAACTATAATAGCAGAGAGGGACAAAAAGCACTAGCCTACCAACGCATTTCCACAACGCGTTTTCATTCAGACAAGGAGATCAGTGATTACATAACAGCTACCGTAGTTGCAACACGCATTTGGAAAAGCGAGGCGCTAGAGAGCACTGTTCGTTTGAATGCAAAATACATTTTTACCACTAGATGGGGGTAAATCCTACTTATTGTCCCTTTAAGAGTAAACATCTTTTAATAGTTAATAGTTTAATAAAGCATATTATTTTATTTTACCTGACCACTAGAACTAGTTGCAGAGAAGAAATTGTATCGGGTTATAGTGAAGGTCAAAGCAAAGTAAAAGCCCCTGAAAACTTCAACAGTGTTTTAGCTAGTAATGTTATTTTAAGCTATCTTTACCAGTGTGGTTCTACTTTGCTGTATTAGACTTGGCCAGTGAGTCCACAATAGTTTGACATCTCACCTAGAATTAGACCCAAATGCGTTACATCATAGATCGAAAAATAGATAATAAAAAAATATGAGATTTTATACAAACTTTATTTTCCACATGCTAGGGTTTATGATTTAAGGTTCGATTTACTTTTACTGCAAAGATTTTTTTGTAGGGATGACAGGCTGATATAAAGGTAGGATACATGCAGGCAATGTCCGTATATCACACATGTAAAGTGTTATTTTGTGGAAAGGATCTATGTGCTCATCTCTGTATAGACATAATTGCGAAATAAAGGACCATAAGGGATTTGTTGGTTCTCCTGGCAAAAGCTCACGTTTTGATTTGATATTGACACTGTAGAAAGAAGAGAAACCTTCTGCCCTACAGTGACCCTTGCTTTCACTATCAGACCCATGATCCTTTGTGCTTCTCTGTCATTGTTGTTCAAATCCATCACAAACTATGCAGCCCTCTTAAATCAAACTCAATGTCATCCACACATTTAAATGTAATTTTCTTCTTCCACCCATTCATTTTTATTGATAAGTGGGTTAAATGCATGCTGTGAAATAGGACCTGCCTCTATATTGCCTTATCCGGCTGTACTTTGGCTCTGCAAAATGCATTAACCCGAATTCTATGCCAGCCACCAACACAGGGAGGATTTCATCGTGCCGAAACCTCACTTAGCTGAGAGCAGTACTGCAATGCAGCTTTTCACAGTCACAAGACCATAGATCCACAATATCACTGAGATCTCAAACGTATAGAGAAGCACAGACAGAAGACGAGAAGAGAGAGAGAGAGCGAGAGAGAGAGAGTGAATTTGTCTGACAATGTTAATCATTTCAATATAAATCTGGGATTAAAAGCAGAAGGCCCTGTGTAATACTTAAATAATTTTTTGTTTAACATTGTTAGTATGCAAATATATATATATATATACAAATATTGTTCACAAAAGGTTTCAATGTTTATGTTGTTTTACAGACTAATAGAGAAGGTAGAGCATTATAAACTGGGTAACAATTGATTAGACGAGCCACCATCTTAGCTGTTGTAAAACAGCCATTGCACATCTGTGTGTCAGGTTATTACTGGTTTGCGTTGAAGCTATATACAGCCTGTGGTTAGGCTAATAAACAATGTTACTGAAAACAGTTATTATTACTATAACTGGCCATTTTATGTGGGTAAAATAGAGCTAACACCACAAGGGTCATAGGTTCAATTCCCAGGAAATGCATGGGTTAATAAAATGTACAGGCTGATAAAAAGGTAGAATACATGCAGACAATCATGATGCCCGTATATCTGGCAACATTTTAGCTGGTTGTCTGGGTGGATAGTGAATGGGTGTGTGTATTTATGATTGAAAACTGTGGGCCATTTCACCGAATTGGTGCCATTTGCATGTTGTAACTCATTTTTTTTTTAACACTAAATCTAATAACACACACTTTAACTTTCAGAATAAGTATTGGTTAATCTTAGATAGCTAGTTTATTTTGTAACATGGTTTTTTAATGGAAGATGGAGGCATTTTGGTAACAGGACTGAAAGTAACAGGAAATAGCATTTACATGATTTAACAAATACATGAAAAACAGCTGCGTTAAATATGTAGCATGAAGACACTGAGCAAATTCTAGTGATTTACCTTTTTTTTTTATTTAAAATAAACTGAGAACATCAAAGAAATAATATACATTCACAGTCATAGCATTAATATTATAAATTATACGAAAAGAAAATGTGAAAAGTATATTTTTGATCTTCACATGGCCTTCAGATTTAACTTCCTCTTGAAAATGGGATTGGGGGGGGGGGGGGGTGTTGGGTAACAGGACTAAGAGAAATCCTAGGGACATGACTAAAATGTGCATTTTATCTAAATTAGTATGACTTTTTCAGAAAACATTTAAAGCAAAGTTATATGGGAAAAAAATGCAAAAATATAAATATCTTAAGAATTTTATGCTTTATATTTAAAGGTAAAGACATGGAGAGCAGGGGCAGATAAAAATCCTGTTTTCAGTGTTCTTTGTGGTTTTTATAAATGTTTTAAATTATATACTTTAAATTTGATGTTAAATTAACATGCAGGACAATTTGCTTAATAATAAAATGTATTTTAGAGTTAGTTTTCTTGCATTTTTATACATAAATATCCTGGAGATAGAAATGGCACCGATTTGGTTGAATGGCCTCTGTATTAGTTCCCAAAGAATGACACTTCTTTGCCTATTGACCTGCATCTGTTTGTGTGTTTGTGTCGAATCAGATGATATTGTGGCAACTCATAATTCATGGACACACACACACTTTATATAAATTGATGCATATATACACTTTTTGTATATACGGTATAAAAGTAAAAATATTTAGCCTACACTATTCTAATGCCAACCCCAAACCTACAGTACCCCTAAAATAAAGGGTTTTGCTGTTTTAGAAAAAAATACTTATTGTTTTACATTATGCATTTGGCAGATGCTTTTATCCAAAGCGACTTATGGTGCATTAAATTTTTTTTATCAGTTTGTGTGTTCCCTGGGTTTAAACCCATGACCTTTTCCACTTCTAATGCAGTGCTCTTCCTGCGCTATACAGGATTGGTTTATGTTTATGATAATGCAGTTGTTAATTTCGGATGTTTTTTATGAACTAATGCATTATGTCATGTTTCTTTCCGTATAGGCCGGCTCATGACATCAGTTTGGAGGAGTTTGATGATGAAGATTTGTCTGAGATCACAGATGACTGTGGCATAGGCCTCAACTACGACTCTGACCCTTATGAAAAGGTACAAACATTGTACTGTTTACAATGCATCTGTTCTACTTTTTGTAAGGAAACTTTAGAGCGATAGTGTTCAAATTGTCAGTTTTGGGGATTGGCCATTACTTTGGTTTGGCCAGCATTGGGTCAAAAATGGACGAGCCCAGTTGTTGGGTTAAATGAACTCCGAAAATGTTTATATTTGACCCAACAATGGGTTAAAACAACCCAACATTTTGGGTTGATACAGCCTATATTACAACCCAAGGGTCCCTTTTTGACCCAACTCATTGTAAGACTTTTTGATACAATTTAAAAGGATGTACACACCAAAAATCAAAACATTTTATAAGACGAAATGGTGTATTGTATACAGCTTTGTTGGATTTTATGAGTATGATGTCTCCATTGAAACCTGGAAAACATTATATTATTTATATATTTGCATTTTTGATCCTACCAGTACAAGAAGTGACAGTACAGATGTATTTTATTTGGTCAAAAGTAATTTTAACAGTGCTAAACAGTTTTCCTAAAGATATTTAATAAGTTGTATCACTGGTATTGATATGAATGTGGAGATCGCACCAGGCAGAATGGCCGCTCTAGTCCCGCCTCCCAGTAAAAAGAGCCAATCGTCTATCAGAATCATCTGGGAGAGGGACTTTTTGCATGCGCAGAATCAACAGGTCTTGTTCTAATATGACAGCAGAGGGACTTTGGTTTTCCTAGGGGTAACAGCTGATGCCCTGTTAAAAGAGTCAAATTACCTTTCTGATTTGAAACAAAAACGATGTATATTACTTTAAGTATGTTTCAAAGTATGAGCCATGTAATTCTCTACACCCATCAGAGATTTTACTTTAAGTGCTCTGCCCTTCGGAGTGAGTGGGGCATAGTGATGATGAATCACCCGCAGTGTGAATGGCCTTCGCATTGCATTGATGCCCAGTGTGGTTTTGTTATAACATCACAAGACATCCATTAGTCATAAGTCAGTTCAGACTTAAAAGTTTTTTAGTTTCTAAAGTATACTGATGTCTTTTATTACTCGTTGAAGTCTGCTCAGTATAATATTGGTAGAGAGGAAAACGCAAGCCAACATCTCTTTCAAAAAATTAAAGGGATAGTTCGGCCAAAAATGATATTAAACCCATGATTTACTCACCCCCAAGCTGTCCGAGGCGAGTTGCATATGTCCATCGTTTTTCAGACAAACACATTTTCGGATATTTTATCAAATGTTTTAGATCTTTCAGTTGATTAAATGTAATGTTACGGGGTCCACCCATAGTCCACGACCTTCAAGTCCAAAAAAGTGCGTCCATCCTTCACAAAATAAATCCAAACGGCTCCAGGATGATAAACAAAGGTCTTCTGAGGGTAATCCGTGCAGTGTTGTTGAAGAAATATCCATATTTAAAACTTTATTAACGAAAATAACTACCTTCCGGTAGCACCGCCATCTTAGTCGCGTCCACATTCAGGATGAGAGCTTACGCAGCCTACGGAGGTTACTCTGCTGCTGCTCTGTGCCCCCGCCCTCCGAATTTGTCATACATCACTAAGAAAAGTGCGTACACTACGCTAATACTCTCTCCAGAATACAGAGGAGTCTAAGATGGCGGCGCTACCGGAAGGTATTTATTTTCGTTAATAAAGTTTTAAATATGGATATTTCTACAACAACACCGCGCGGATTACCCTCAGAAGACCTTTGTTTATCATCCTGGAGCCGTTTGGATTTAATTTGTGAAGGATGGACGCACTTTTTTTGGACTTGAAGGTCGTGGACTATGGGTGGACCCCGCAACATTACATTTAATCAACTGAAAGATCTAAAATATTTTCTAAAGTATCCGAAAATGTGTTTGTCTGAAAAAAACGATGGACATATGCAACTTGGACAGCTTGGGGGTGAGTAAATCATGGGTTTAATATCGTTTTTGGCCGAACTATCCCTTTAAACTCAACAGGCCATCAATGCCTGGAGGCTGAGCAGCAAGTATATAGTGTTTGTTTCTAACGTTTATATATAGATGTGGTTCACCCCACTATTGAAAATAATGTCATCAGTCATCACTTGAGTCTCCAGCCAGGCATGTTGAAAAGCTCATTTACATTTTTTAAAGCCTCCAGGGATGAAAGGATATATATATTCATGTATGCTCATGACAGTACTGTATGTGTTGAATTTAATGAAAGAGGAACTGAACATCTGACTCACTTTGATTCTTATTGATGTTTCTCTGTAATATTTTTAGAAGGATTTAAGGAGCATTTAGTTCACACTGCAGGTCCTAATGCCCAGTTCGTTTTTTTGCAAAAATCTGATTTTTTGCGCTGTTGTTTACATTATCATTTAAAGAGGAAATTTCACAAGACTTTTTACAGATGTAAAATAAATCTTTGGTGTCTCCAGAGTGCGTAAGTTAAGTTTTAGCTAAAATACCCTATAGATTATTCATTACTGCATGTTAAAATTGTGTGCCCTTTAAAATGCAAATGAGCTGATCTCTACGCTAAATGGCAGTGTCATGGTTGGATAGTGCAGGTTAAGGGGCGGTTATCCCCTTCTGACATCACAAGGAGAGCCAAATTTCAATGACCTATTTTTTCACATACTTGCAGAGAATGGTTTACCAAAACTAAGTTACTGGGTTGACCCGAATGCACAGAAGACATCGTGACGTCAGATGCAGCGCACCGTGTTTGCGGAAATAAACATGGATGCTGCTCGTAAAAGTCGGATGAAATGCGACATGGTCATTTAGACCCTGTTCAGCCTGCGAACGGGGCAAAAGTGGCCCAAATCTGAGTCAAGTGACTTCTTCAGGAGTAGTGTGAACACTCAAATCTTGCCCAGATCTGATTTTTCAAATGTGGCCACAGTGTGAACAACCAAGGCAGATTTGATGCGACTTTTATGTCAATCTACCATCACATTCCCACCATTCCTGGCTTCGTCTCCACATCCGCACAGACCTCTGTAGTGAATTTGCACCCATAACCCCGCAAAAGGCCAAAATAGCTAATTTTGCTCTCTTTCTCTTCATTCTTCTCGTCCTCAGCACTGCTCATTAATGTTACGACTGCCATTACACAAACATTTTGAAAGAAAAGCGAAAATGCTTACTTCCTCCATAACCCCGGCAATTTTAGTGCAATGGCGTGCTGCGTGTGACGCCATTGTTATTTTTTCGTTTGCGCATGCCGGTCAGTTCCATACAGTTCACAATTGTATCTGATATAGGCCACATTTTAAAAGGTAATGTGAACAGCCTAACAAAAAAATCTGATCTGAGCAAAATATTAAAATTGAGCATTAAAGGTGACATAGAATGATTGAACGGGGTATGTATCCTTGTTCTGTGATGTGACATGTAGACAAAATTTTTTTTAGTTTGGGTCTGTAATGCCTTAGAAGCTTCCTAAAAACCTCTCTCAGATAGATCTATTAGGGTGGGGGATTTTAAACAAGTGGTTTTGCACCTATTTGGCTCCCCCTACTGGCTTAACTTGCAATCTCATTACTGATTGGCTGACTTTGCTGCCACTCAAAAAATGTAGCCAATTATTTTAAAGTGGAGGGGCAGTGAGATGCCTGTGATGTCATAAGCATCAGTTTTTCAGATTGGGCCGTTTTCTGGCTGACATTTCTTAAAGAGGAATTTCTACGAGACTGAGATGTTTAGCATGTCTAGCACTTTTTGTATGTTTGTGAATGCGGGTAGACTACCATTATTCAACAAAGACAAGGTAAAAATGGCTTTTCATTCTCTGTCCCCTTTAAGACTTGCAGTGTGAACAGAGTCTTAGACTAAAGTTACATTGCAATACATCAAATATGTATTCGATTTAGGACCGCATATGAAAGTGGTCTGATTTGAAAAGTCAGATTTATGCCATTCAAACTGTCATTTGAAAATCAGACATGGGTCACATTTGGTCAAAAAAGTCGTATTTGGGCCACTTTCGCCTGCAGTGTGAACATAGCCTATGTGTATCTTGCTTTCATTGCACTATGAGTTAATATGGATCAAGTGTGTATGAATCATTGCATTCTTTTTACAAGTATTTTTATGTCAGAAACCTGTGTTTTATTCCTTTTATAACCTTCTGAGTTCATCTAAATATTACTGTACTGTATTTCAATAAGATGAAGAATTATTTTTGTGCCCTTTCCTAAAGCCAGTGGTAAAACAAAATGTAAAAAAATGTTTTCAAGGAGTCAAGGAGCTTAAACGACACTATCAGTGGTTGACGTGTACTCTTATTAAATTTCCCTAATGTATTAGTTTGTGTCAGTGTAGTGTGTTGACTACATTGAGGGATTTGAAATCTTTCTTAGCAGTGGCTGCGTGCCACGGCTGCAGTAGAAGGGTTAGTGACCCAGTGAAGTTTGCTGCTATGCAGACTCATCAGCTTTCTGCATTTCAATCCTATTATAACACACTTCTTCATCACTCTCCCCGTTTCTTATTCGCTGGGTTCTGGTCTGTGTTTACTGGAGAAAGGTTCAAACATATGCATGCGAAACGCTTAATGTGCATGCCAAATTGATTTAAATACAATGATTCACACAATCACATGCTCAGTAAGCATCTTACTGTGCGATGACCTTAGCAAACGCAAATTGATTAGTAGGTTCTGGCTGGTGATTGGACGATCCACAGGCTGGTCTGTTATTGATTGGTCATTTGAGCTGAAAATAGGCATCAGGCCATGTAATATGTCAGACTTAATTTTTTTTTTCGCAACAGCTAGTGGCACTAAGCATGCACACACATAACATCACACATTCTGTTTTATTAATGTGACTTTCTAAAAAAGTATTAAGTGGGAAAAGATTGTCTAATATGAGCATTCGTTCTTTAATCTTTAATGTCTAATAATGCTTTAATACCTAATGTCCACAGTGTTGAAGTAAATATATAATGTATTTTGCAATGGATGTTTGTGTGATATGCATGTGAAAACCATTTCCAACCAACAGCAGTATAAAAACGTAGGAGCGATTTCCGTCCTTTCAAACACTTTTTCTCTTCATCTCTCTCACTTACTCTTTCTCCCTCTCACTTCCTTCATAAATTATTCAAACTGGCCCACAGTTCAGAGATTTCTGGGGTTTTGCATATTACAGTATGCTGTTGATGAACATTTGCTCCGCAGTAGTCAGAAAAAAGGTCCAAACATGGTCCCTCCCAGGCTGTCACTGCAGTACCCTTAAAAAGGTCCTAATATGTGCCATTAAGGTACAGATATGTATACATTTGGTACCAATATGCACCCCTAAGGTGCTAATATGACCTCTTTAGGTGCGAAAGGTGTACTTTTTGAAAAGGTACCACCCCAGTGAAAGCATATAGTTAAACAGAATAATAAGCACAATATATATACAAAATATATCTATATTTTGTGCACGGCTTTGGTCAGATAAGCAGAAATGTGACATATAAATGTCTGTCCAAACTGCTTTAGAGAAAAGAGGATAAATAGTTTTTCTTATGTATGCATGTATACGTATGTACAGTTACAATACCTGCTTTCTATGATATTCATGTAAAAAAGCAGGCAAAAGCACACACATCAATCTAAGTTGAGTGCTCGACCCCAAAACATTTTTTATAGTATAACTGTGGGTTCACACCAGCCGCGTTTGAGGTGTCAAATTCGCATCTACTGCGTCTAGTTTGCCGCTTGAACATTTTGAGTTTACTCGCTTCATTCGCACATAAAAGCTGCGCGTGAAATTCCAGTCATCGAGACATTCACGTGGAAATTCGCGTCATGGGAGGGGTTTCTGCGACCCCGCTCACTTCCTGTCATCACGTCACTACTAGAGCAAGCTCCTGATTGGTTAATGCGGCACGTATTTCTGCCAAAGTTCAAATTTTTCAACTTGCGCGTTTGCCGCGGCAACGCTAAATTTGTGCCATTCGCACGAATGAGGCAGAATCGCGTCTACCGTGCCACGCTAAATGCCTCATTCGCATCGCGAGGCCTCCAGAACGCACACCAACGCGTCTTCAAAATTACTTAACATTGAAATCACTCGCGCTTGACGCCTCTAACGCGGCTGGTGTGAACGCAGCATAATAATGCAAAGTCGATAAGTTTGTATTAATTTGTCTAAGTTGAGGTAAGAACATAGTAAAATATTGAAAAACAGTGATATTTTTCTTTAAAATGTGGATTGATGTACAGGTCTTCCTATGGATATTAAACAGCTTGTGTTTACGCAGTGCTGTAATGTGCCTGCATTAGTATAAATACTTCTTGTCTACGGCATCAGTGCCTTGCTGCCCCACCTCCATTCTGCATCCACTGCAGTATACGGCTGCTATCTGATATGAGTGTGTGCTTCTCTTTCTATTGTGTTGTTTTCTCATACAAAACACGGCATCTTTCATTTGTATTTTTTGCTCTCATTTCTCATCCCTGCTCTGTCTTGCATGCATGCATGCGGTCAGTGTCGAGCGCTGGGTTCATTCATGAGTTGTGCATGACTTCGGCTGGCTCAGCAAAACTCTTTTTGCTGCCGTAATGCTGACTCTTTCTCCGTGCAGGGCAGATAAATCTCTGCTGGTCAGAGGTGAGGCCTTGTCCTTGGATATATGAGAACTATAGAGCTGTATCTCTACTGTACTTCAACTGAATCTCCATTCATTCACTCATGCAGGACAGCCGGAAACTATAGACCATTATAGCGGTTCTGTCTCTCTCAGATGTAGTTATGGGTTATCAGTAAGTTTGCGGCGTGCAACTTTATTATTGATGATAGTTACACACATATGTCAAGAAACAGAAAGATGGGAATTTTGTCTCTTGTAGGAATCTCTTGTACCCTAAGTGAAAATCAGACGTTTAAGTGCTAGAAAAATCTTGAAACCTGAGGAGCTGTACTATTGATCACCATCTGCTGTCTCACAACCACTGCTTAGTTTATTTCGTTTTCAAAACTTCATAGTCAGAATCAGGAAGCCATACTTCTTTTGTAATATATCTGCAAAACTAAATGTGACCCTGGACCACAAAACCAGTCATAAGGGTTTTTTTAAGATTAGCTTTCCATTGATGTATGGTTTATTAGGATCCCATACAGCAGACGACTCTGGGCCGGTTCCGCACCAGATCCACACCGGAGCTGCTGTTTTCGGCGCAGATCTGGTTTGGAGATATGACAATATTTGGCCAAGATACAACTATTTAAATATCTGGAATCTGAGGGTGGAAAAAAATCGAAATATTCAAAATGGAGATACTGTAAGGAGAAAATCACCTTATCCAAATGAATATAATTGATGATAATTTTTTTTTTAAATATATTAATGGTGGGAAATGTACAAAATATCATAATGGAACATGATCTTTACTTAATATCCAAATGATTTTTGACCGAGTGTGCCTAATACATCTTGAAAAGTGAAGCAGCTGGCTCCACGGACGATTACTTTTGCACATGCCCTAGCTCCAAACCGAAGTTCTTACGTAACATCGCAGCGCCCGTGGTCGGACATTTTTTACTTATATTAGCGACGTCGCATTATCCATCTTTTTTTACACTCTATGTTTTTGACCCATACAGTATTGTTGGCTATTGCTACAAATGTACCTGTTCAACTTATGAATAACGATGGATATTGTTTGGGTTTTTTCCAATATCGGTACAAAATCGATTATTTTAAAACGGTACCAGTGCCTAAACTGATACTTTGAAAAAGAGTCACAAAACAACAGAAGATAAAAGTACAGCATAAAACACAACGAAACTTCTTCTGTGTTTGTTATTTCTTCATAATTTCTTGAATGATTTCCCTACATCGCCATCACATTTTAAGCCCTGCGTTCTTGATTTTTTTTATTTTATATTTTTGCATTTTCTCCTCAATCTTTTTAACACTCTACTTTAAGGTCAGTAAAATGTTCAATGATTGGTTAAAGCCTACACAGCTGTCGCTCACAAAAACATATATTAATGAAAGACATAATTTTCCATTACTACGAATGATTTTCATTTGTTCATTAATATTTATTATTAAAACAGAACAAAAATTAATTAGTAAAATGACTCTCTTATATTAAGCACAACTTTTAACAAAAACCAATAGACAGAAAATTTTCGAAGAATTCGTTACATATTTTACGTGTTGACTTATTCATATGAATTCAATCTGTGTTTTAATTCGGACTGGTAGACACCGGCCATATAGGTTTTCGGTACCCAACCCTACTTATGACTGGTCCAGGGTCACAAATCTGTTTTTTTCTGAAACTACTTTCCTTTTTGAGTGATTGTCACCAAGCATCCTTTTTTAAACCCAACAATGTGTCCGTATGTTATGTTTACTTCTCATTGAGTATCTTTTTTAAGGATAGATCAGGGCAGAAACTATTTGTAGTCCATTTTTCTTCCATGTAAAATACATCTTGGACAGGAATTTTTTTCTTTTTTGTTTATTACTGTACAATTTCTTGGCTTGTTTTTCAAAATTATTATCTGTATGATGCTTACTTTTCTGCCAACATCTAAATACAGAACAGTATCTGCTTCTGCATTAATAACCTGGCTTACAGTCAAGAGTACATCCAGTCTATGGTGAACATATGACCAAACTAATGGATGGTGCACCTTATTCCTCTCTACAGACACAGAAATAAGATTAAACTCTGAATTATGTAGACATAGGCTTACAGTTTGACAGGTAACTGTTGATATCTGATTTTGTTGAATATAATCAATCTTGTCTGGTCTTTCCAGGCATCTGTTTTTAGGCTGCATTATTGACTTGTGATTTGCAACATTTCTATATAAATCACAGCTTTAGCTTTACCAGATTTTTATCTTTCTGCCATGGTTTTACTGTTTCTTTCGTTGTTGTTTTTTTCAAGGACTGTCTTATTTTGGAAAAGAATGATTTCCACCACCCAGTGTGCTCATTCCAAGATGACTTTCAAGAGTTTGAGATGATCGATGATGAAGACGATGATGATGACGATGATGAAGAAGAAGCAGATCCTGATGCCCCTCCCTCACCATCTCCATCTCCCCCTCCCTCCCCTACTCTTGGCACCCTTAAGAGCCGCCCAACCACTCTAAACCTGACTGCAGCAGTTTCGCAGGTATATAAATCAAACGCACCCTTCATCTACATCACATTTAAACTAATTTCAGTAATTAAAATGTCTTCCATTTGATTTGATTTCAGGATTCTCTAAACAATAACAGTAACGTCTCCCCTCAAAAGTCGAGCTGGCAGGATTCTCTTCGCAACTCAACTTCACAAGGTAATTATTGTCAACCGCCTCTTTTGCTTCATCACTCATATTTCACATACAGTACAAGATATTTTAAATGCAATACCTGCATTTCATTGTCAAGGGTTTTACTCTGTATTTCAGGATGTTTGTCTCCTAACCACTCTTGCCTTGACGATGGCTCCCATGTGACTTCCACATGCCCAGCGGCACCAGGCATCACCAGCTCTCCCAAAGGTACACCCTCAAACCCATCAGGAAACCATCAGTCACCTGGCAGGCCCCTGCTCTATGACTGTGAGGGCAACAGACGAGAACGGCCTGAATATGGTAAAAAGACAGATGCTGTTGTTAGTGGCCAATCTAAATCCATGAACCATCCATGAGCAAGTTGTGACCGTGACGTCCTAAGTGTTTTCTCGTGTCTCCTGTTCTCACAGTTCTCTCAAGTCTTTATGACTTTCATTGAATGATTCTTAAGTATCATCTTTTATCCTGGTCATTGTTTCTAATATGTCCCCCTATCTTCTTCTTTCTGTCTCTAATCAGGCTCCTTTGGTCAACATAACTCATCTGGTAGCTCTGAGGTGCCTGTGGTCAAACCTGAGGGGGAGGAATCCACTCTTAGTGAGCTTGTCACCTCTGTGGATGACTGCACCTCTCAATGCTCTGACACCGAAGTGGACCACGATCTCAATGGTCACGCCAAACGTCAACCCTGCCGCTCTCGACCATCAAACGACACTTACACCGTCACCACAGAGACCGCCGATGACCCAGACTTGGAAAACGATGGCACAAGCAGGTGTTTATCCTCAACGGCACCTCTTGGCAATGACGCTGAGACTCCGTTATCGGATGAGGAGCTTGACAAAGAGTTCGATATTGACTTTATGAGCAAGGAGATCTACGATCAAGCCTGCAAGGAAACTGATGGCTGTTCGTACGTCGAGTTTCCCTGTATTGAACCCAGTGAGTCAATTTCGGTCTGTAGCTACGTATCGTCCAGTCGATCAGACGTCCTTGAAGCTGTGGATGAACCACGACACGTGCTTCTGGGTCAACCTGATGCAGCTGCAAATGACTCCACTTCTCCTTCCTCCGATCCTGGTATCGCAGATATGAACGCCAAGCGCTTCACAGAGTCAGATCGCCACAGCGATGACCTTAGCTCGCCCGGATCCGACTCCGATATCGAAGGGGAACTTGAGGCAGCATTTGCATGTGGTGGTCCACTTGTTAGTAACATGATTTCCTCCATCTCAGAGACAGAGCTGGACCTGACCAGTGATTCCAGCAGTGGACGTTCCTCGCACCTCACCAACTCTATTGAAGAAGCCAGCTCACCAACTTCGGATCCAGAACTGGACCAGGAACTGGACGTAGAGCAGGACAGTGGTATTGTGGGTCTGAAGACATCTCTTCTTCTGGGCCAACCTGAACCGATTAAACAAGACCCTCTACCTGCCCTCGTTCCAAGCCCAGACATGTTGCACCTGGACGATGGCCAGGCACTAATGGGTCTGCAGAACGTAGATGACGAACAGGGTTATGAGCACCATGCTGATCCAGATGAGACTCTTCCCCCCTCTGTCCCTTGTGAAGATGGCAACTCTCAGCAGTTGTTGCTGAAGATTGAGCCTGATCACAGCCTTGAAAGCTTCAAACGCTCTTTCTATTTGCCCGTTGGTCCTAGGCTCATGCCCTCTGTGGATGACTACGATGGCAACAGTGAGGGAGATTCAGAGTCAGAATCTGAGGATGAGCTTAGTGAAAACTCAGACTCTCCTTGGCTTCTCAGCAATCTGGTCAACAGGATGATCTCAGAAGGCTCGTACCCAATAAGCTGCCCAGAAGAGTGCTTCAAACACTCAACGTCCATCTCTGACACCATCTCACCTTCGTCAGACCTGGAAACGGATGCTTTTAATGAAACTGATGACAGCTGTTTGCCAAAGCACGATGGTGAAGAAAAGTCCCAGGATGTGACCTGTGAAATGTCAGAGGTGAAGCTGGAAGAAGAGAAAGAGAAGGAAGCCAGCGGTATGTCTGAAAAAGGACAGAAGGATGCCAAGAGGACTGAGTCTTGTCTGTACATGAGCAACCCCACATATGACACCATTACCCCAATGGAAAGATACGATACAAGATTAAAGAACTATGAATCGGTTGATTTCACATGCCAGAACTCTTTGAAAAACAAACAGAAAGATGATGATGAAGAAGAGGAGGAGCCAAATAACGACCTGATGATGGAGAGAATGAAGGAGCTGGACTCTCCCAGTTTGAGCGAGAGTATAATAAGCGACAAGGATGAGGGTCGGGAAACAGGGGTCGACCAGATCAGTTTGCAGCGAATTACAGAGGTCAAAAACAGCCTTACCTTGGATCTCTCAGCAGTACAGACCAATCACTGTTTCAGTCTCACATACTCGACAGATAATGATGAAGATGAACAGGATACCTCTCCATTCCTGGAGGATCTTGAGAAGGTACCCTCACCATACGGAAATGAGACTTATTTGGACAGCTCACCACCTATCGATGAGAGTGTGCGAGAGTTGAGGAACACGACTTCTGATCTTGTGAACGGGCGGCCGGTCGATGACTCGCTGGCGTACGACTCGATGAAGTACACACTAGTGGTAGATGAAAACACAACGCTCGAGTTGGTGAGTCTGAAACGCTGCACTTCTGTACTGAGTGATGACAGCGATGGACTCTCAACAATATGTGATGAAGATCAGGTGGAGGAAGATGAAGATGTATATGAGCGGGGCCATATGGTAGGAGGCATGAGACCCAATCTGCTGTTAAGCTCCTCTGAAGAAGACTCCTCACCTGAGGCAGACATGCCATTCTCCAAGAAGTTTCTTAATGTGTTTGTCAACGGCACATCGAGGTCCTCCAGTAAGTAAGCAGCACATACACACAGGGCATTGCCAGGGCTTAGGCCCCTGAGAACATGACCCTACAAACACCGATCATTTTTTATTATTATGATAGTAAGTGCTATATGAATATAAAACTGGAAAAAAAACTGTTTACATTGCATATTTTTATTTTGTCTGTCTGTCCTCATGGTGGTTGTCATGTTAATTTTCGATTTTTTTTTCTTTTTCCCCCTCACTTCTGCCTGTCTTTTCCTCTGTCATTTTCCTTTTTGATCACCCTTTACTTTGTGTCTGTTCTTTTTTGCATTCTTATTTTTGTATCTGGATATTTCTCCTTTGCATTTTTTTCTGCATTCTGTAGACTATTTGTTTCATTTTCAAAAGCATTACTGCAAAAATCTTAGTATTTTTGTTTTGTTTTTAGTAAAAATATCTAAAAATTCTTACATTAAGATGCTTTTTTTATGAGCAAAACGACCCAAGAAAATAACTCTAGTTTTAAGACCAAAAATATCACATTTAAGTGATTTTGTGCATAAAACAAGCAAAAAAAATCTGCCAATGGGGTAAGCAAAAAAATCGTGAAAATTTTTCTTAAACACTAAATTCAAGAAAAATTCAAGAATAATTTGCTTACCCCACTGGCAGATTTTTTTGCTTGTTTTATGCACAAAATCACTTAAATGTCTTAATTTAAGAATTTTTAGAAAGTTTTACTAAAAACAAGACAAAAATACTAAGAAATGTTTTTCTTGAAAATCATTTTTTTGCAGTGTAAATAACATAAGTGCATTTACACAAAAATTTTTTTTTGTTTTCAGTAAAAAATATCTAAAATATCTTAAGTTAATATGTTTTTTTCTTGATGAGCAAAACGACTCAAGAATATAAGTCTAGTTTTTAGACCAAAAATATCAAATTTAAGTGATTTTGTGCATAAAACAAGCAAAAAAAAAAATCTGCCAATGGGGTAAGCAAAAAAAAATCTTAAACATTTTTCTTAAACACTTAATAAAAAAAAATTCAAGAAAAGTTAGCTTACCCCATTGGCAGATTTTTTTTTTGCTTGTTTTATCCACAAAATCACTTAAATGTGATATTTTTGGTCTAAAAACACTTGTTTCTTGGGTCGTTTTGCTCATCAAGAAAAAGCATCTTAATTTAAGAATTCTTAGATATTTTTACTGAAAACAAGAAAAAAATTATTATATCGATTAAAGGGACACTCCACTTTTTTGAAAATATGCCCATTTTCCAGCTCCCCTAGAGTTAAACATTTGATTTTTACCATTTTGGAATCCATTCAGCTGATCTCCAGGTCTGGCGGTACCACTTTTAGCATAGCTTAGCACAATCCATTGTATCTGATTAGACCATTAGCATCACGCTAAAAAATAACCAGAGTTTCGATATTTTTCCTATTTAAAACTTGACTCTTCTGTAGTAACATGGTTGCAGAAGGCGCAATGATATTACGCAGTCCCTTGATATTGAAAGATCTGCTGCTGCATAATATCATTGCGCCTCCTTCAGCCATGTTATGGCAACCAGGTTTTGGTTTGGGTTAACTCTACGGGAGTTGGAAAATGACCCTATTTTCAAAAAAGTGGAGTGTCCCTTTAATGTCTTTAAAACAAGCACAATTTTGTTCAAAAGCAAATTGTTTTAAGACTGATCAGATAATTTGATAATAATAATAATAAACTTTTTCTTAAATGCACCAGAAGGACAAAAATGTGAAAAATGTGTATTAAGGTACCTAAATAAGATGTTAAAGCTTTTGCACAGAATTAAATTTACTTCATCCAACTATGGCTTTTTAGAACAGCTTAAGAGATTTAGATGATCATTTTACATAATTTAGGAGGCTGCCTCACTGAACAGAAAGGATGTTTAATAATCCTAATGAGATGACATTAAAAGTGTTTGATTTTACTCTGTGATTCACATTCACACATAGTTCAATGTTCTATCCAATGGCCAAATCAGCAACCAACAATGACCATACCAGATTTGGCCTGGTTTAAATTTTTGTCATGAGACACTGGTTCACTTCCACTATCCACTATCTATCTTAATGGTGCAAAATATCAATATTCTTCATAATAATTGTATATTAAAAAAAGTTTGGTTGGCAGAGATTTTATCAAACAGCAACTGCAGTCAGAAAATTTAGAAATGTGCGTCTTTTTTGGCCCTCACTTTTATTCAGTTCATTTACGGTTCATTTATAATATAGATTTTATCTGTGCATCTGTTGACCTTGCATTCCGGGTTATGTCACATTTGTGAAAGTCTAATATTACTTTTTTTATAGAGCCATGATGTGCTGACTTTATGATATTTTTTGGTCGAACACTCAATTTAAGCATTTTTCTGGGCATATGCATGCTTTTTTTGCTTGGCGTGCCATGTTTTAGCATTCAGCTGTTAGTACACATTATACTTGAGAGTGCCAACACAGTTTTGGTACAGTTTTGGGGCAGTCGTGGCTGAATGTTTAGAAAGTTTGCCTTAAAACCCGAAGGTCTCCAGTTGGAGTCTCCAGGTTGTGACTGAGGTGCCCTTGAGCAAGGCACCTTAACCCAATTTCTCCCACTTCTCTGGGTGTGCGTGTGTTCACTTCTCACTGGGATGGGTTAAATGCTGAAGTGACTTCTTTAGTATGGACAACCATAATTCACCTCCACCTAATACATACTGTACATACCTTTGTTTCAGGCACAGAATCATTTGGGCTTTTCTCGTGTACTATAAATGGAGAGGAAAGAGATCAGACTCACAGAGCGGTATTCAGGTGAGTAATACCGTGGACACCAGTAACCTAAAAACTCCTTGCTCAAATTACTGACAGTATGTTTAAATAATCACAAACCATCAAAACATGTGGTTGGCTCACACTTAACCTATTCTTAGCAAGTTCTGGTTTTGTCTATTTTGAAGCATCTACAATTGCCTGTTTAGAAAGTCTGATGCAAATAATGCAAACGCCTACACCACAGGTTCATCCCACGCCATGCAGATGAGCTGGAGCTGGATGTTGACGATCCACTTTTCGTTGAGGAAGAGGAGGACGATTACTGGTATCGTGGTTACAACATGCGCACTGGAGCTAGAGGGATTTTCCCAGCGTATTATGCCCATGAGGTCGTTGGTCAGCCGAAAGATCTAATAAGTAAGAAAATTACTTTTTAGAATTTTTTTTTATGTTTGTGAAGTGGTAATTCTTAACTCACCCAGAGGAAATGTTATTGTTAAGAGGGTACTATTTAATAGCTCAAGAGATTTGTTGGAGTTTTTAGTTGTGTTTTATTTATGTGTTAACTTAGTCTCAGATGTTTCTCCTAAAATGTAAACGTAAATAAAATAAAAAATAAACATAGGAACAAATGAGATATTAGTTCAAATGCATTATAAGAATATGCATATAAAATTAAAGGGATCGTTCACCCAAAAAATGCAAATTATGTCATCATTTATATCAGATATTTTGATAAATGATGGTAAACACACAGCAGATACTGACCATTTACTTCCATAGTAGGAAAAATAAATACGATTAAATTCAATGGTTACCATTAACTGTGTACTTACTATAATTTATCAAAATATCTTTTATCATTTATCACAATACTTTCATAATATTTTTAAATTTGGATATGTGCTTCTGGTTATTTTGCATATCATTATTAAAAACAAGATGGCCGCCGGAGTATATGGCTGGTAAACTACTCTGTTTGAATCGAAGTGATTATTGTCATTATAAGTGTATTTTGGATAAGAATCTAAGTGTTTTACCAAGAAGAACATCCCAATAAAGGGAATTGTGCTGGAAAATTGAGAATGACAAAGCCAAAAGGTAAAACCAAACAAATTGATACAGACAATGGGAATGAGGAAAGTAACGCAGCTATGTTTGGCATGGCGGAAATACTTAATGAAATTAAAGCATTTCGCATTGAGACGTCGGGAAATTTTGTGGCACTGAGGAAAGAAGTGAGCGACTTACGAAATGAACTTGGAGATATTAAAAAAAGAATGGACACTGCAGAACAGAGGATGTCTGACAGTGAGGACAATGAGAGGAATATTACGCGAGTAATGATTCACATGTTACAGCAACAAGTTTTACTCAAAGAAAAATGTGAAGACTTGGAAAGTCGTTCAAGAAGGAATAACATCAGGATTTACTCAGTGCCCGAGAAAAGTGAGGGAATTAATATGATTGACTTTGTGTCGAATTTGATTCAGGAACAACTTGGTGTTACCACAGAGCTTCGCATTGAACGTGCGCACAGGATATACGTGCCAAAGCGGCCTGGGCAACTCGAGCGTCCCCGGTCTATTGTGGTGGTATTTCAAAGATATGCCACAAAACAGAAGGTGCGTTCCATTCGACAGGGTCCCTGCGGAGTGTTCACTGCTCCCTACTCCCTGAGCACGGTATATCAGTTGAAGTGGACTTCACGGACAATAACCGCTCATTTGGAACGGCCTGCAAACGTCATCAAAGAAAGTCAACGACGGGGTCGCGCAGATTGATATAACATAAATATATATAGGACTACATTCATATTTTAATTTTTATTTAGTATCACATTTCAAATATGTACACTATACAATAAAAAAAACATTGAGTACTACGTAATGAAAAACGTATGTTTATTATACACTTTAATTGACTATTGCTGCTATTACTTGACTATTAACAGAATTGAAGCCCTGCTGTAACTGTCATGCAAATATGAAAGTAAACTTTAAACTTTGGTTAACTATGTGTATATATGTGTTTTTAAACGCTTGTCATATAATTGCATAGCGGTCTGACCGTTCCGACGGGTGATCACGTGATGCGCGCAATGACAGTTGGGTGATTATCGCTCTCCACTTCCTGTGAAGTGATGTATCGATGTTCCCTGATTCCCTATGCCGTGCGCAGTGCCCTTCGAACTGAACATGTTCGCTCCCTTCGGATTGGAATCTCACTTAAGATGGCGGAATACCCTGTGAAGTCCACTTCGCAGTCCACTTACGGTCGAATGGAACGCACCTAGAGTGTGTTGAAGGCAGCGTGGATGAAGAAAATCATACAAGTGAATGGTAATAGGATTTACTTTGACGAAGATTTTACTCCAGCTGTCTACAAGGAAAGGGGGAAATATAAAGATGTGCGGAAGCTGTTGCGCGAGAGGAAGATTAAATATCGCATATTATTCCCTGCTAAATTGAAAATCTTTTGTGAAGACGGTAATGTCAAAATTTTTGAAAACCCAGCGGCAGCTATGCGAGGCCTATCTGAGTTTGGTATCACCATGAACCTACCTGAGGAGGAACGAGATCTGGAGACAACGCTGTGTGCGGCAGGTTGGCAAACGGTTGGCCCTCGCAGAAGGAAAACGGCGGTGTGCGACTTAGTAGATGCTGTTAAATCACTGTTGGACAATACGCATTTAACAGGAGCTACATGTTAAAGACATGGGGTTTCGGAGCATTTCAAGATTGGGATAATGGGCAATTATGGACAATGACATTAAGAAGGGACTGCGTGCACAAGGTATTGACTTTAAGTTTTTATTTTAAAGGCGCTGATTTGACAAGAAAAATGGAAATGCTGAGAATTAAGTTTCGTCTTGTGTATTTATGTTTGAATATTTCATTAATGATTAATGGTTGAAAAAATTAACCCATTAGAGATGAGAGAAAATGGGGAATACAAAATATATGATTTAGATGTAGATTTGGATTCAGGAAGGCATGTACGAAACCAAAATTTAATTTCATGCAAATATTATAGTGAAGATGAATTTAATTTAAAAGTGAAATTAGACAATAATTTTTCACTTGTCCATTTTAATTGCAGAAGCCTTTATACAAATCTTGACAAAATTATAGATTATTTAAATACATTAAAAAGCCAGTTTGATGTTATTGCTTTTTCAGAAACATGGTTAAATGCCGACAAAGGTTATGATTTGGGAATCGAAGGATATAGTCTGTATCATGTTGACAGACCGGGAAAACGAGGAGGAGGTGTGGCAGTGTTTGTTAAGGAAACATACAGAAGTACGATTATTGAAAGAATGTCTGTGGCTATAGAAGGACTTCTAGAATGTGTAGCAGTGGAGATAGAGTTGGAAACAAAGCAAAGAATAATTATCGCTTGTGTGTATAGAGCACAAGGTTCAAATGTAGAAGTATTTAAGGATAAACTCACTGCACTTGTGGATTGTTCAATGTTAAAAAAGACTATGTGGTTATGTGGTGATATTAATGTGGATTTAATGAAGACAAAAGGCCAACCAGCAACTAATGATTTTTTAAACGAAATGTATAGTAAAGGTATGTTTCCAGTGATAATACAACCCAGTAGAGTGACAAGGATAACTTCAACATTGATTGATAATATTTTTTTTAATAATATTGATATTACCTTTTATAGTGGTCTGCTTTTATGTGATATTAGTGACCACTTACCAGTTTTTATGGTCTGTGACCTAAAACTTGGTAAGAAGACAAGAGAGGTTGATAAAGTTAAATATATTCGTAGTCGGACGGAGAAGGAAATAGACTCATTTAGGAAGGATTTGATTAATTATGATTGGAGTAAAGTTTTGGTTGAGGATGTTAATAAGGCTTATGAGGCATTTTTGAATATATTTGTAACCCTTTATAATAAAAATTGTCCCTTAAAAATGGGTAAAGTAAATAAGTTTGAAAAAAAACCATGGATAACAAGCGGGTTACAGAAGGCCTGTAAAAAGAAAAACAAACTATACCGAGACTTTATTAAATATAAGTCTCGTGATCATGAATTTAAATATAAAAGATACAAGAATAAGTTAACAACTATAATGCGACAGGCAAAAAAAGATTATTATAAAAATAAATTGTATGAACACAAGACTAATATTAAAGAAACTTGGAAAATTTTAAATAAGGTTATGAAGCCAAACTTTCAGAACAATAATTTACCGGAGTATTTTGAGCACAAGGGTAAGGTTATTAAAAATGGAATAGATATTGCAAATGAGTTTAATTCCTTCTTTGTCAATGTCGGACCAAATATTGCGAAAAGAATTGAAAATTCCAATCATGTAGGTAATAGTGTGACAGGAGGTAGTAGAATCTTACAGTCAATGTTTCTTGACGAAATAACTGAAACTGAAATCTTAGACATTGTGAGGAAGTGTAAAACTAAAACCTCTTGTGATGGGGATGGAATAGATATGACCATTGTAAAAAAAACAATAGATTGTATACTCCAACCTTTAACTTATATTTTTAATCTTTCCTTTAGTTCAGGTGTTTTTCCTCAAAAGATGAAGACTGCGAAGATAATACCTATTTTTAAGAAGGGTGACAAACACGAATTTAATAATTATCGACCTGTTTCAATACTTTCACAGTTTTCAAAAATATTAGAAAAATGGTTTATTTATAAATTGGATTTATTTTTGGAAAAAAATAATTTACTGTTTGAGTATCAATACGGATTTCGTTCTATAGATCTACCGCTGTTGCATTAATTCATTTAACAGATGAAATTCTAGCTGCAATGGATAAAAAGCAGTATCTTGTAAGTATATTCCTGGACTTACAGAAAGCGTTTGATACTGTCAACCATAATTTATTGTTGTCAAAATTACAACAATATGGATTAAGGGGTCGGGTATATAAATGGCTTGAAAGTTATTTAAGTAATAGAAGTCAGTATCTACAATTTAAAAACTATAATTCAAATCATAAAACGGTGGTATGTGGAATTCCTCAGGGTTCGGTAATTGGTCCTAAGCTTTTTATATTGTTTATTAATGATATATTTGAGGCCTCCAAAGACATTAATTTTTTATTGTTTGCAGATGACACAACAGTGTTTAAGACAGGGGCAGATTTAAATAAATTAATGGTTACTATTGAAAGAGAAATGTCAAAATTAAAGAAATGGTTTGATTATAATAAATTGTTTTTGAATTGGGATAAGACAAATTATATGGTTTTTGGAAATAAGGGAAAACAAGAATGTACAAATTTAGTTATTCAAGATGTAAACATTGAACGTGTTTCAGAAATCAAATTCTTAGGGGTTATTTTAGACAGTAAACTAAGTTGGAAGTCTCATATAGATCATATCAAAAGTAAAATAAGTAAAAACATTGGTATTCTTTATAGAGTTAAATATATACTGGATGAAGCCTCATTAAAGCTTTTATATTTAACTTTAATTGTCCCATATTTAACTTATTGTACTGAGGTGTGGGGTAATGCATGCACCAGTTATACAGAAAGGTTGTGCTTACTCCAGAAGAAAGCAATAAGAATTGTGACGCACAAAGGTGTTCGGGACCACACTAATAAATTGTTTATCAAATTGCAGACTTTGAAATTTTATGATTTGGTCAAACTTAAAATATTGCAAATTATGTGGAGAGTGAAAAATAATATGGTGCCAATACATATTCAAAATAAATTTAAGTTAATTATAGATAGTAAAAATAGAAGAAAAGGCAACTTTTGTGTACCATATTCACGTACCTCAAAAAAACAAAAAGGGTTTATGGTAATTGGGATCAATTTATGGAACTCTTTGGATAATGAGGAAAGATCATGCTATACGATAGTTCAATTTAAAAAAATATATATAAAAAAGGTATTTCGAAAATATGAAGAAAGTGAAATATAAAAATCAATGTATAATAAATATGGAATTGTTAATTATATACATGTGAAATAAAATTGCACTTTGATATAGAGAATGGGAGTAATACGAGCTATATATTCTGTGCAAGACTAGATATTTGGGAAAAGGGGCATGAATTTATAAGACGATGTCTTCTTCATGCTCCTATTCAGCATTAGAAGATATTATTTAGTTGTGTATGAGATTATTTTGTGTTTGTAACAATATCATGGCTGAATAAAAGAATTTGATACTTGATACTTGATACTTGATCATTTTTTTTTAACTGGCCCTCACTTTTATCCAGTTAATTTATAGTTCTTTTATTTATGGATTTATAGATTTTGGGCCCTATTTTAACGATCTGAAATGCAAGTGCGAAGCGCAAAGCGCAAGTGACTTTGTGGGCGGATCTTCGGCGCTGTTGCTATTTTCCCGGCGGGAGAAATAACTCTTGCGCCAGGCGCAAATCAATAAGGGGTTGGTCTGAAGTAGGTTCATTATTCATAGGTGTGGTTTGGGCGTAACGTCAAATAAACCAATCAGAACGCTATCCAACATTCCCTTTAAATGCAAGTGTGCAAGTTCCATGGCGGGTTGCTATTATTATGACGGATTTACCAGGCGCACACCAGGAGCGGTTCACAGCCGAGGAGACCCACGTTCTTGTAAGAGCAGTCAAAGACAGAGACGTTGTTTTGTATGGGGATGGGAGAAATCCGCCCAAATCAGCGTCGGTTAAACAGGCGTGGGAGGAAATAGCCGCAATTGTCTCATCAGCTGGCATACCCAGGACGTTGCGCCACAAGCGCAACAATGATGTCAGGAGACGGGGGTATCCCAAGCTTGCCAGCATAAATCGGGCACGCCGTGTAATGGGAGGAGGATCTGCCTCTACACAGGACCTGACGCCAGCAGAGGACATCGCTGCGTCCACATTCACTGCTGAAAGCCAAGAAAAGCAAGCAGTCCAACCCCAAAGTACACTTACAAATCAAGTTCACATACATTAAGGTTTCTTATGAAAACATTTTAATTATTATTTACATAAAATAAACATAATACAGCCACACAACAAACTTATGAAAATATTTTAATTGTTATTTGCATGAGAATTTTTTAATGTAGCCACACAAAATAAATAAAAACTATCACCACAATGATTCCCCTTATCTCATGTGTTAATATTTTTTATTGTAACAATTTATGATTTGCAAAAATAACTGTTGCATCTGTGTAGATTAGATAAGCAAAGTGTGTGCGCGTTGTGCACGCTATACATTATGGTCAAGCATTAAAATAGCATAATGAACTACGCGCCACTGACTTTAGACTAGTTTTTTCTGGTCAGTGGCGCAATTGTTTTTTGAAAAGCAAAATAGCATCAGGGATGGTTTGCGCTGGAACACACCTCCTTTTTTGCGCTGGACTGCCCAGGTAGCGCAAGTTCATTCCCTAGTTTGCCGACGTGCGTCTGTGGAGGGAAAAACCCGCTGTGCGCCGGTACAAAATACGAATGATACATGCGTCACTGACAAAGTCAAATGCGATGGGTGCAAAAAAAGTTAGGGCCCTTTATCTCTGCATATGTTGACCTTGGGATTCCAGGTTATGTCACCTTTGTTTATTTTTTCCTACTATGAAAGTTAATGGTTACAATCATCTGTGTGCTTACCATCATTTATCAAAATATATATTTTTTTTAGTTCATCAGATAAAATAAATTCATATAGATTTCAAACAACACGAGGACAAGAAAATTATCACCGAATTAAATATATTTTCATTTTTAAAAATATCTGCTGCCTTAATTTTTGTTGTTGAATGAACTCAGATTTACAAGTAATTTCAATGAACTCAGAATTACAAGTAATTTCAATTTACTATTATTTTTCTTGAAGATGAAGTTGACTAATTTTAGCTATATTTTAAAAGTTACACCAACTCATCACTATTCAAGATAAATAATCGTAAATTAAAATGACTGATAAATCATGATTTGATTAAACAAAAAGTTTAAGGCAGCAAATATTTTTTTACAATGTATCCCTTTAATGTAAATTTTATGTCTGTGGTGTTTCTTTCTTATACCATAATCCAAATTGTATTACCAATCTTTCTGGGAGGGCATATTTATTGAGAAATTTTTGGGTTCACATTAAAATCTTTAGTAATATTGACTTTGATTGTAGACTTGGCAAATAAGTTCAATTTTGACATTGTTGAGATCTCTTCTGAAACTCTAATGGAGATATTTGTGTGATTTATTTATTTCTTATGCACTCTCAAAAAGAAAGTTACAAAAGTTGGCACTAGGGCAGTACCTTTTCAAAAAGTACACTTTTGTACCTAAAAGGTACAGTTTGGTACTTCATAGGTACACACTGGTACCATAGAGGTACATATTAGGACCTTTTTTAAAAGATACCGTCACAGAGACAACTTACCTTTTTCTGCGAGTGTGTGGGCAGTAATATCAAGCTAAAATCTTCATTGACTATTGACAGCTTCTACATAAGAACAAGATTTAATTCTAAGAATATAGACTGTAATATGATTTCTATAAGAAGTAATAGAAATGGTCAATACGTCACATGTTTTCTTGTTTTTCTTCTATGGCCTTCACAACAGATTTCTTTGTAGGAGGTGTGGTGAGTCAGTAGTGTCTGTTTCTGTGTGTTTTCATAGCAATGAAGAGGAATCCTGCTTGGATGGAAAGTTTCCGAGTGCAGTTCCTGGGTTCAGTTGAAGTTCCTTATCACCAAGGCAACGGCATCCTTTGTGCTGCCATGCAAAAGGTACAGTCGACATGAAATGTTATTTACATTTTTACATACGAAGCAAAGCAGAAATAAAAATGTTGTGTTTGAAGATCGCGATGGCGAGGAAGAGGACGGTGCATCTTCACCCTCCATCTATCTGTGAGCTGGAAATAAGCTTGCAAGGAGTCAAACTGGTCATGAGTTTGGACGATGAGTATGACTTTTCAGGAGAGGTGAGTAAGGTCATGCCAAAGATTAAAATCAATATGAAATCAAACTTTAATGCTCCTAATCTTATTATTAGATTATGACTTTAAGTTTTACTATCATTTATGTGCTCCTATCTCATCCTAGTTTGACAGATGTAGTCACTTCTTCCAAATGAAGAACATCTCTTTCTGTGGATGCCATCCGAAAAACAACTGGTAAGCACAAATACACATAAACATTACAGGTTTTTCTGATAAGCCGTGCTAACGTCTACCTTTGTGTTTATCTGTAGTTATTTCGGTTTCATCACCAAGCACCCAATGCTGAACAGGTTTGCATGTCACGTCTTCGTCTCTCAGGACTCTATGAGACATGTAGCCGAGTGTGTGGGGTGAGTTCAATGCCCTCAATACACATCAAATGCTCTTGCACACGACATTAAACCGATGAGAACAGAGAACAGCATCTATAGAGTAAAGCATGGACAAGAGAGATGTCCCGTGGGGATGTTGTGTTTGTGATGTTTACAGTGATGTTAATATTAGACGTCACAGAGAAGAGATGAGATGAGATGAAAGAAGACAAGGAAAAGGATGTAAATGAGTTTGAGCGCTCTCTGCTTTATTATACGAACAGAACGGTCTGAATAATTAAAACATCTCTCAGACAGAAAACCATGAGTTATAGGCCACAGCAACAGTGGCGGTTCTAGGGAGGGGTCAGCGGGGGCCAGTGCCCCTGTGACAACAAGCTTGGACCCCTTGTGGCCCCCCTAAATGTGGGGTGTGAAATTATTTTTACAAATTTTTTTGCGATCGTTGTTTTTTTACATCTGTAGTTAGACAGTAGCATAAACAGGGCCTGTTAATGCCTTTAGTGCACACTGCAAAAAAATATTTTCAAGAAAAAATTCTTAGTATGTTTGTCTTGTTTTCAGTAAAAATTGTAAAAAAAGTTCTTAAATTAAGATGCTTTTTATTGATGAGCAAAACGACCCCCCTCCAAAAAAATCTAGTTTTTAGACCAAAAATATCAAATTTAAGTGATTTTGTACGGAGCCCCTCAGGGGACATGGAGCAAAAATTAAATAAAGTTTAGTTTCATGTTCTCACGTGAAACTTTCATGTGCTCACGCAAAACCTTCATGTTCAGAATTTTTTTTAAATTTTAGTTTCGCTTGCTCGGGTGAAACTATCGCGCGCACGTGAAACTTTTGCTTTCACGTGCACGCGCGATAGTTTTACGCGAGCACGCGATAGTTTCACGCGAGCACACGTTAGTTTAACGCGAGCATGCGAAACTAAACTTTAAAAAAATTCTGCACATGAAGGTTTTGCGTGAGCACATGAAAGTTTCACATGAGAACATGAAACTAAACTTTATTTAATTTTTGCTCCATGTCCCCTTAGGGGCTCCGTACAAAATCACTTAAATTTGATATTTTTGGTCTAAAAACTAGATTTTTTTTGGGGGGGGGTCGTTTTGCTTTCACGTTGATATTTTTGGTCTAAAAACTAGACTAGGCAATTTTTTTAGGGGGGGGGGGGGGTCGTTTTGCTTTCACGTGCACGCGCAATAGTTTTACGCGAGCACGCGATAGTTTCACGCGAGCATGCGAAACTAAACTTGAATTTAGTGTTCAAGAAAAATGTTCAAAATTTTTTTGCTTACCCCATTGGCAGTTTTTTTTTGCTTGTTTTGTTGCACAAAATCACTTAAATGTGATTTTTTCTTGAAGTTTTTTTTTTTTTGCAGTGTACTTAATTGTTAAAAAAGTGCTAAGAATATAACCTTCCAATTGCAAAGACTATTAATCACTTTTTTGTTATGCTAATGTATGAATTCTGCAATACCACCATATATTTTATATATTTTGTAAGCCACTTTTTATGTCTTTACTGTCTGTACTAATATGTTAACTGTAAAGCTGCTTTACTACGTTGCAAAATTCTGTAAAATGCTATAGAAATAAATTGGAATTGAATTTAATTAAAATCAGAAAACAATATTTGGTTGACAATAACAACATATTCATCACCAAACCTATTTTCTTCCCAGCCCGCATTCCAACCGTTACAGAGACAACAATTACCCAATTCATTCTCAATTCCTTTTATATTGCAGTGTTTAATCCCTTTTTTTATGTTTTAGGCGGGCATTCCAGGAGTACTATCAGGAGCACCTCGAATATGCCTGTCCCACCGAGGATATCTACCTTGAGTAGAAGAAACGGGTAACCATGGCAACTGCTGTCCTTCACGACAGACGTCTGTTCCCGGGCTCGGCCACTACGGGGCGCCTGCCAGCCTTTTCAAATGTAACATAGGCCTCGTGTCTTTATTCTCCTTCTCGGTTTCTGTCTTAATCTCAACATGAACTGAGCTGAATACTCTACATAGGCTCTTAGTGGTCTGTCTATTTATTTCATCGTTTATCGATTTAATTTATTCTCCTCATCGAGACGGATTGCTTGTTTATTTAACTTTTCTACTATATAATTACAGGGACATGGTTCGGGGTGTATACATTGGTTACATTTCATTTTTTATATAGTAATATGACTTCACAAGTTTGAATGCATGGCTTTGAGGGTTATGCTCATAAACACACACATGCACACACTGAAGAATACAATAAAGTCTATACAGACGAATAATGATGAAGGGTTTGAATCTGAAGACGAGGATCGTTTGTAAATATGTATTTGTTCGATTCTGAATCTGATACAGTACTGTATTAGGTTTGTACTTAAAGGATTAGGCAGTAGGACGTGACCTGGAATCGGTGATGGGTCTACAGATTGTCTGTTCCAGTGTAGTTGAATGTTTACTGTACGTTTCTGATTTTACCGCAGTGTAAATAATGTATAATTAGAGTGGATTGTAGGTGAATACAGATGATCTTCTTTACGGATTAGGATATGTGAGTATTCCACGTCACCGGTCTGTGGATGAGATAGTGGGACAGATTGCAGGTGATGGACTGGATCTACATTGATACGGGTGAATGAAACCAATTCGGTCTGGTATATATTTAGACAACCAAATCTAGTTTACATAAAGAAAAAGCCTTGTTTGAAGACCATTAGGATTCATGCAATTGCTTTTATGTTATAACTGAGCATATCCCCCCAGAAACCTTTTAAAGGGACACTCCACTTTTTTGAAAATATGCTTATTTTCCAGCTCCCCTAGAGTTAAACATTTGATTTTTACCGTTTTGGAATCCATTCAGCTGATCTCCGGGTCTGGCGGTACCACTTTTAGCATAGCTTAGCATAATTCATTGAATCTGGAACATGCCGACATTGGAATTTTAGCTTATTCACCGTATCCCCCAGAGTTAGATAAGTCCATACATAACTTTTTCATCTCTGTGCGTCCTGTAACTCTGTCTGACGCACCCCCGCTAGCTTGGCTTAGCACAAAGACTGGAAGTAAATGGCTCCAGCTAGCATAATCCTCACAATAAGTGACAAAATAACGCCAACATTCTCCGCCCAAGTAGCAGTGCTTCATCTTCTGAGAAAATATTATTTGTACACAGTGTGACTATACAAATCACAACATATAAATAGCAGAGGTGTAAAGTACTCGAGTAAATGTACTTCGTTACTGTACTTAAGTATTTTTTGGGCTACTTTGTACTTGTACTGAGTATCAAAAATATAGGCAACTTTTACTCTCTACTCAATTACATTTTCGATTGGGTATTTGTACTCTTTACTCCGCTACATTTGAAATAACACTTAACGTTACTCGCTACATTGTTTATTCGTCAAATAAAAACGAGACGAAAGTGTCAGAGAGTGATGATGGATAGAATCTGTGGTCGCGAGGTGTTACACGCACACACACAACTGAGGGACTTTAATTGGCGCTGCGCAGAGCAATCGTATGAAATCAAAGTACTGCGAGAGCGAATCAAATGCATATGGAGAAGTCTGGTCTCGCGGTACTTTGATGTCAAACGCTGAATGGCTTGCGTTGAGCCACCGTAGCGGGACATCTGCGTGCTGCGTATGTCATAAACTGTAGAGAAAAGTTCGCGTCTGGACTGAAAGAAGAGATAAAGAGCAAACATATGGATGCATATCACATTTGCTTCAGTCAAGGGACCCTTTGTTAAACATGTGATGCTACAATCAAAACAAAGTGATGCGCGATTGCAGGAGGGTCATCCCGCAACTCAAAGGCAAGCACAAATGTTTGTATACTCTTGATGCTACTTTATCAGCTAACCTGAGTTACATAACTTGATATAACTTACTATATAGGCCAAAATAAACCAGCGAGGTCCTGTACTGATTGCCCAAGTAACTTAAGTACATTATAAGATTGATAATAAGTGTACAATTTCACTGTCTTCACATTTAATCAAGTATGCTGTAATGTATTTACTGTAAACAGGGATGCATGACGGAAGAAATAGTGCACTTTTAATGTGAGAGAGTGGTGTTACGTACTACATGTGTTTACAATTAATCTTTCAAATGAACAACTTCACGTTTTTAATATGCATTATCATATAGCCTCTCTGTTGGTGTAATTTTAGTTTACTGGATTTTTTTAAAATATTAAAATTATATCTTTTTTAGGATAGGCCTATATAAGAATATTTGGTAACACTTTACAATAAGGTTCATTAGTTAACAGTAGTTAATGTATTAACCAACTTGAACAAACCATGAGCAATACATTTGTTACATTATTTATTCATCTTTGTTAATGTTAGTTAATAAAAATGTAAGCTTTAATTGTTTGTTCATGTTAGTTCAGAGTGCATTAACTAATGTTAACAAGATTTAAATAAAGTATTAGTAATTGTTGAAATTAACATTAACAAAGATGAATAAATGCTGTATAAGTGCAGTTCATTATGGGTTCATGTTAACTAATGTAGCTAACTAATGTTAACTAATGAACCTTATTGTAAAGTGTTACCATATATTTATATCACAAAGTTAGGCTATATATTTTTCAGCATGGCACATTTAAATTTTATGTAGATTTCTAGACCAAAATCTCATGGCATTTAGTTGAATAAAATTAGACTAAAGCTAAATCAATTCAGATGACAAAAATATGACTAAAACTAAATTACATTTTAGTCAAAAGACTATGACTATGTTTAATCTGTGTTTGTTCTGCCAGGTCAAAATTTTGAGGTGTTTGATTTCTTTTCTATATTAGGAAATAAAACCTCATAAATAAACTTTCTTAGTTTTCACTGCCCAGACCTACAATGTCTCTTTGTGTTGAGGACTAGTGCATCTTTGAGCCAACATTCAATACGAGTAAAAATACTTGAGTACTTTAAAATTGGGTTACTTTAATACTTTTGAGCTCAAGTCATATTTAAATCGGTGACTTGTAACTTGTAGTGGAGTAATTTTTACAGTAAGGAATTTGTACTTTTACTCAAGTATGGCTTTCAGCTACTCTTTACACCTCTGATAAATAGGAAAATGTTTGTGTTATTTTGTCACTTATTGGGAGCGGTATGCTAGCTGGAGCCATTTACTTACAGTCTTTGTGCTAAGCTAAGCTAGCAGGGGCTGCGTCAGACAGAGTTACAGGATGCACGGAGATGAAAAAGGTATGTATGGACTTATCTAACTCTGGGGGATACGGTGAATAAGCTAAAATCCCAAAATGTTGGTGTGTTCCTTTAAGGAACCGTTCACCCAAAATTTAAATTCTGTCATCATTTTCTTCTCCTCATGTTTTTCTAAACCTATGTATGAGTTTTTTTCCTGATGAACACGAAAGAAGATATTTTGATGAATGATGATAAGCACACAGCTGATTGTAACCATTGACTTCCATAGTAGGAAAACAAATACGATGGAATTTAATGGGTACCGTCGACTGTAAAAAAATTTGATTTTCCTACACTGTAAAAAATTTCCCTGTAAAAAAACGGTATTATGCTGGAAGCTGTGGTTGCCAGCATTGCACTGTTAATTTACAGCGGGATACTGTTATTAGGAAAAACAGCATGATACTGTTTTGTTACCTACAGCAGTCAACTGTTATTTTAACAGCATGGTACTGTTTGTGATATCTATGGAATACAGCTGTTATTTAATAGCATGATACTGTTTTTGTTATCTACAGCATAAAACTGTTATTTAGCATCATATACCTGTTAATTTACAGTCACAACTTCATTATTTTTTTATTTAAATGCTATTATACCCTGGATTTTAAATTTTTCAAAGTGGATAACATAAAACAAAAAAGGCCAGGTTATGCATTTTTTATTCTTTATTCTATTCAACTCCAGATTGACTGTTATGCTATGTTTGTTATGCCATAAAACAGGCAGAAATACAAGCAGATATATTTTAATATTCAGTGCATAAACTGTGGTGCAACAAAAAGGCACCAATAACATACTAAAATACAAAAACGACAAAAAATCTAACAAACAAAGAACAATATTGAGATGCCTTATCTTTACTTAAAATACAAATGTAGTTTAAAATTTAGATTTCAAAAAAGCACAAAAGTTTCACAACTGTAAAAACACCACATTTTTAAAAGAATTCAATAAAAACTTAATTCACTAATTCTTTAACAGACACCAGCCCAATTTTAAATATGAAAACATGGTCTATAATATACAAACCAGTATAAAAAAACATTTTTGAATTCAAAATATGTGTTCGGGGTGTAATGTGAACCTATATGCATCGCACATCATGTCAAAATACATGCCTGCCACAAACGCTTTGAATATGATAAAGAATAAAAGAGACATTCACATGATACTCGCAAGACACTCATTTAACACTAAACTCTGTTTACACATGAGATTATCTGGCAAAAGCGAGCATTTTATCATAATCCCCTTCAAAGTGTCTGGAGCAGGCACGTATTTTGAAATGACACGCGATGCACAGGTTCACATGACGCGCCGAACACAAATTTCGAAATGAGGAGCCACACACATGACAATGTTTTGGCTAGCTTTGCATTCGTGCCCCCTCAGAGAAGTCACCTGCCATCACTGCAGGCTGCAGCCCACCATATTTAAAAAAAATTGGTGGGAAGTGTCAGCTACATTTTAAATGAAGTACCACTCAAAGTCCATAAGTCTTTTTAAAAGATTTGATAGTTTCAGACTGACTGTTGATGGTCTTCTTTTGCATTTTTCTTGTTTTAGAGGTCACTTTTCCCTTTGCAGCCTTGGTTCCCTTTTCTGGTTTGATTTTAATGAAGCATCTGGAAAATAAAAAGGGAATATTTTCAGTGAACAATGATTTAAAACTCTGACTTAGATTATCAAACTTTCAGTAAAACTTTACAAAAATGTGTCATTAAATAACATAAGTTAAATATTTTAGTGAACATGAATTTACAATAAACAATACTTACACAGCGCTTTTTAGTTAATTTAACACTTAATAAGACATTATTAAAAGTTGGATTTGTTCACATTAATGAACTGTGAACTAACGAACACAACAAATTACTTTTTATTAACTATTATTAACAAAAAAATACTACATACTTCTGTGTACTGCTTATTGTTAGTTCATGTTAGCTAATACATTGACTAATGTTAAAGTGCTAGTTCACCCATAGTTCATAGTTCATTTACTCTCACGTGGTTCTAAACCTGCATGAGTTTCTTTATTCTGTTAAATACAAAAAAGACAATATTTTGAAAAATGATGGTAAGCACAAAATTGGCAGTGCCCGTTGACTTGGGTACTGTTAACAGTGTGGTTACCATCATTTATTAAAATATCTCAGTTTGTGTTCAACAAAATAAATAAACTCACATGTTTATAACCACATGAGGGTATGGGAAAGAATTTTTTTGGGGGGTGAACTATCCCGTTTAACAAATGAGACCTTATTGTGAAGCCTTACCAAAATTGCCTCCTCAAAAATTACAAATTCAACCTTTAAAGACAGTCACAAGTTAAAATTAAGTTAAGTTAATGCAAACATTATTTTATGTGGAACCATTCCTTTTAGGTCAACGTACTAATATTACCATATTAATGAAACAAAAAATGAAAAATAACTTGTTACCTTTGAAGGACTTCCAGTGTGGATGCTGCTTTCACTTTTTGCAAGTTGAGATGTAATACACAATGCAGTAAGTCCAGTGAGACACGTTGGCTGAACACCCTTGCAGATTCTTTTGGCTTTCAGGCTGATCATCCATTGTTTAATCCATTGTCCCGAGTATCACCTGGACCAAATGAATGTATAGATTAATGTATAATCCTTAATATCTGGAGAGCTAAGTGTAGAAAAGGCAGTGAGAAGAATATGCAAGCACTGGCAGTTTGTCACACATTAAACATGTTTAAAATACGTTGGCCCCCATGAGGCACATAAAGCTTGATGTTCTCCTGATAGTAAAAGGCACAGCAAGAAGATATCTGGTTCGAGCCCCGGCTAGGTCAGGTGGCCTTTCTGTGTGAAGTTTGCATGTTCTCCCTGTGTCAGCGTGGGTTTACTCTGGGTACTCACAGATGCCAAATTGTCTCTACCCCAACCAGTGTCTGGATTGACTTGTGTGAATAAAAACTTGTATATGGATTAACCAGTTCTCGCCATGAATATAGCCAAAGATGCTGGAATGGCATAAAGAATAAGAAAGAAAGAAAGATAGTAAAAGGTTGTGTCAGCCTGGAGTGGCCTTGTTTAGTGAAAAATGTCAAATTTCATATATTTACCAAACAGGATCAAACGAGGTGTCACAAGTTACTTGTCTTCTCAAAGTCAGCAGGAGTGGCACACATCTAGCAAAGATGACAATTTATGATAATTAACATCTGCAAAAAGACTTCATATTTTACAGAGGCATTATACAGATTTTACTCACAACATGAATGGTTATACAAAATGATACTCTCTCATCTTTTACTCACCTTAATAATATATGTAATATTTGTTTGTCTATACAATGCAGGGAATAGGGACCAAAATAGCACCAAAATAACCCTACATGGAGGATAAAAGTATTTCAGATGAGTCAAGTAGTAATCTTTTGATGCGATTCAATTGGTTTTGCAACAGACAAAACTGTAACACATTTTAAATGTACATCAGTTTCTAACCATAATCATGAATTCAAGTTTGACTGCACTTTCTTGTACTTGATGCATGATGACCTATCAAGTTTGAAATCATGTTTGCAACAGAGACTTCTAGATGCACAGTGAATGAAATGAGTTACATTTGGTTTTTCACCAAGAACCATTTGGACTGCTTGAGTCTTATGTATTAGGGTGCCTTTGTTTAATTTTTTGTGTAATCAGACTATAATAACAAATTCATATACCCCACTTACCATAACTTACATGAAGCCGGGATACATGTCCATTTTATAAACTTAATGTGTCTTACCACCGATAAAAGCGTGCCACATACAACAGGATGTTTAAAACCAGCTAACCAGCATGTAATGAATTTACAACAGATCTTTTTAGTGTTATTTGTAGGTATACTTAACAATGGATTTTAAAAGGATTTTAAGATAATACAAATAACAAGCGAATTTGCAGATAACACAAGCTTATCTTTTACTTGCATAGACAGAATGTACACATAAAAAATGTAAAGACACAAAACCAATCATTGATTTTGATCATTCCTCATTCATCTTTTACACAGATTTTAGTAAAATTAACATGTTGGATAAAACTTTGGTGAATTCTTACCTGTGATCTGATGTGAGTGTAACTGATGTGATGGTAGAATACCCGCTTTGCCTGATTAAAATAGGAAATGGAATCTGATTTTGTTTTTTTAAAGCTTCACTGGATAAAATGCAATATTCAAAAGTAATATGTAATTTTAAAATAGCATAAGCATCGATAAAGTTGCAGACCTACCTCATGCAGACAATCCAAAATGGCGTGCACAACGAAAAATATGCTATAATACTGTTAAATAACAGTGACATTCTGTTGTTGCTCGACAACCAACCTGAAGTGAGCAAGTCTACCCACAATGCACTGTAAAAAACAGCAACTTACTGTTATTACACAAAAACAGCATTTTGCTGTTGAATTTTCATGTAAATTTACAGAAATTTTTTACAGTGTACTTAGTATTTTTGTCTTGTTTTCAGTAAAAATATCTAAAAATTCTTAAATCAAGATGTATTTTCTTGATGAGCAAAATGACCTAGGAAAATAAGTCTAGTTTTCAGACAAAAAAATATACAAATGTAAGCGATTTTGTGCTTAAAACAAGTAAAAAAAATTGGCAATGAAATAAGAAATGTTTCTTGAATTAAGTGTTTATGAAAAAGTAAACTTATTTCAAGAAAATATTTCTTATTCCATTGCCAGATTTGTTTTGCTTGTTTTAAGCACAAATGCGCTTAAATTTTATTTTTTTTTGTCTAAAAACTAGACTTATTTTCCTAGGTCATTTTGCATATCAAGAAAATAAACCTTAATTTAAGAAAGATATTTAATTTAGATATTTTTACTGAAAACAAAAATTTAACAAAGAAAATGATAACAGAATTTTCATTTTTGGGTGAACTATCCCTTTAAGACTAAATTTGGAATAAAATAAAAGCATACACTTTACTGCATAGTATATGAATCGCTTTTCCAATAGAGTCACCAATCTTCAGAGTTTGGTTTCAATCTTGATCAAACCCATCTGAATAAGCTTATCTTTAATATTAGCCTACTTGATTATTATAGGCATTTGTGTAAAAGTGAGGATTAGAACAAAACTGCAGAATGGTGGCCATCCACAAGCAGTTTTAAACAGTCTTGCAGTATGCAATAATAAACATTGCGAATAGTAATGTAGTATGCAACATTCCCATCACCTGACCTCATTATGTGGCGTGCTTAATAAAGCAAGCAGCATCCAGTTATCATGATGTCAGCAAATTTGTGTGTGTTTTTGCACATACAGATACTTAAGCACGACACTCCCTGCAAATGTCACACGACTGGAAACTCCAGCCTCCTGCAATCTGTTTCCACATTGACCTATTTATTGGTGACGGTGGTGACACTCTTACAAAGTGCAACATTTACCGAATCTGTATGTGGCTTGTTTTTCGGTTAGATGGCTGTAAATAATCTAGAGTCAGGATCGCCATGCTGTGTCCTTTCTGTTGAGTATGTTACTGAGATAAATATGTAAATTTAAAAGAAATACTACTAATAATGTTGATGATAAGAATCTCACAACCAAAAGCTTTGAATTAGTATTTGTATCTTTCCTTCATCTCTGCTTTACATCTGTTCGTTGGATGTGCTGTCACTTTGTGGCCAGATCATGATCAGCTGTGTCAATCAGATGTGTAATTTAACTTCATTGACACACACAAAAACACCATCCTCTGCATTTCACCATATTGTAAAATCGAACGGGTCGAATCGGCAATCGCATTTGTCTCATTGATGAGAACATATGGGTTATTTCAGAGCTCTGTATCCTTTAGTTATGACTGTTACATTTTTTGTGTTCATGCGGTAAATGAATATCTTAAATGTTTTAGCAATCTCTTTAGCCATTTGTAGTGACAAATTGGCTGTGAAACCCCTAACACCTTCAGGCGGAGCATCTAATACATTGATTACTTAAGCTTGGGTAGCTGAAATACAAATACAAACAAACTTCTGGACTTAAACATAATTCAGTCCTTCAGTGTATAACAGAAACAGCTTCAGTATGACAAACTATGTATCTTGTATCTTTAAAAATGACAACTTGTAAAAAAAGAACAAAAAAATCTCACTGCCTTGTCATGGATTTGGTCTTATGAATAAAATACTATATGCTTGATGTCACCAAAGTGTTGCTGTTTGTTTGTTATAGGTGCACTCTATCGAAAATGCCGGGTTATTTTCAACCCAGTGTTGGGTCAAAAAAGGACAAACCCAACGGATGGGTTAAATTATTACATGCTACATTTTTTACAACGTTGTTTTAACTTTATGCTACATTTTTTACAACATTGTTTTAACTTTATGCTACATTTTTACAACGTTGTTTTAACTTTATGCTCCATTTTTTACAACGTTGTTTTAACTTTATGCTACATTTTTACAACGTTGTTTTTACTTTATGCTACATTTTTTACAACGTTGTTTTAACTTTATGCTACATTTTTTACAGCGTTGTTTTAACTTTATGCTACATTTTTTACAACGTTGTTTTAACTTTATGCTACATTTTTTTACAACGTTGTATGAACTTTGTGCTACATTTTTTACAGCGTTGTTTTAACTTTATGCTACATTTTTACAACGTTGTTTTAACTTTATGCTACATTTTTACAACGTTGTTTAAACTTTATGCTACATTTTTTACAACGTTGTTTTAACTTTATGCTACATTTTTTACAATGTTGTTTTAACTTTATGCTACATTTTTTACAACGTTGTTTTAACTTTATGCTACATATTTTACAACGTTGTTTTAACTTTATGCTACATATTTTACAACGTTGTTTTAACTTTATGCTACATTTTTTACAATGTTGTTTTAACTTTATGCTAAATTTTTTACAATGTTGTTTTAACTTTATGCTAAATTTTTTACAACGTTGTTTTAACTTTATGCTACATTTTTTACAACGTTGTTTTAACTTTATGCTACATTTTTTACAGCGTTGTTTTAACTTTATGCTACATTTTTTACAGCGTTGTTTTAACTTTATGCTACATTTTTTACAACGTTGTTTTAACTTTATGCTACATTTTTTTACAACGTTGTATGAACTTTGTGCTACATTTTTTACAGCGTTGTTTTAACTTTATGCTACATTTTTACAACGTTGTTTTAACTTTATGCTACATTTTTACAACGTTGTTTTAACTTTATGCTACATTTTTTACAACGTTGTTTTAACTTTATGCTACATTTTTTACAATGTTGTTTTAACTTTATGCTACATTTTTTACAACGTTGTTTTAACTTTATGCTACATATTTTACAACGTTGTTTTAACTTTATGCTAAATTTTTTACAATGTTGTTTTAACTTTATGCTAAATTTTTTACAATGTTGTTTTAACTTTATGCTAAATTTTTTACAACGTTGTTTTAACTTTATGCTACATTTTTTTACAACGTTGTATGAACTTTGTGCTACATTTTTTACAGCGTTGTTTTAACTTCATGCTACATTTTTACAGCGTTGTTTTAACTTTATGCTACATTTTTACAACGTTGTTTTAACTTTATGCTACATTTTTTACAACGTTGTTTTAACTTTATGCTACATTTTTTACAATGTTGTTTTAACTTTATGCTACATTTTTTACAACGTTGTTTTAACTCGCTACATTTTTTACAAAGTTGTTTTAACTTTATGCTACATTTTTTACAACGTTGTTTTAACTTTATGCTACATTTTTTACAACGTTGTTTTAACTTTATGCTACATTTTTTACAACGTTGTTTTAACTTTATGCTACATTTTTTACAACGTGGTTTTAACTTTATGCTACATTTTTACAATGTTGTTTTAACTATATGCTACATTTTTACAGAGTTGTTTTAACTTTATTTTGTTTTACATTTTTTACAGTGAATAGGGGGAACAGTAGGTTCTGTAAAACAAGGTACATGTATGAATACAGACTTATAAAAAACTCTTTATTTCAGAAAATCTATGTAGATTTACAGAAAATGAATCCTAAAATACTGTAGAATAGAGGGTATGAATGTGATGTCACGTTTGGCGAAAATGACTATGGTTACGCCCACTGAGTGGCAAAAGACAGAGCGGCAGAATTTGTGTACAGTGTGAAATCAGCGAAAACACAGGGAACACGTGTCTAAATAGGAAAAAGCTGTTGTGCAATAGACTGTACTTACAGATTAAACAAGAATTCTGAGCTATCGTTTTACACACTGGCAAAAACACTGAAAGGAGAAGTAAATGGATTGTCCATGCCAACGTCCACTGACCACAGGTAGTTTGACAAGTTATATATTATACTTATTATACTGTTATACTGACATTTTCGCGGCCGCCGCTATACCAGCCAGCCATTTTGCTAAATGTTTTGCCACTCAAGAGGGCGAGCTCCGGCGTGGTCACGTGGAAAAGTGACGTCAATGCATACCCTCTATAAAAACAGGAAGGAAGGAAAACATTCATAACGTTCTGGCAATTTGCTTTACACAATGGCCTACCTAACCTTGATCTACTAAAAGGGATAGTTCACCCAAAATTAAAATTGTTCAAATAATTTATTCAGCCTCATTTTGTTTAAACCTTTATGAGTTACTTAAAGGTGCACTGTGTAGATTTTTAGCGGCATCTAGTGGTGAGATTAATGGCTCAATCCACAGCTCACCCTGCCCTTTTCGCAACGCATAGAGAAGCTATGTTGTCGTCTGAGAGAAAACGCGCTCTGTATAGCAGTTTGTCCTATAAGGGCTACTGTAGAAACATGGCAGTGCAAAATGGCAACTTCCATTACCGCAGTGTATGTATATAAAGACGTCTCATTAATAAAAACATAACTGTTCATTTTGTAAGTTCTGATAACTGCACAGCCACTGATAATACCACTGATAATATAGTAATGTATATTGCATTGCATATTTGTCAAGTGATCCTTCTAAAAGTTACACAGTGCACCTTTAATTCTGTTGAACACGAAAGTTACAGTATTTTGTTAAATGATGGCACCCACTGACTTCATAGTATTTTTCCCTACTATAGAAGTCAGTGGTTGCTGTCAACTGTGCAATTATCCTTTATCAAAACATCTTCTCTTAAGTTCAGTAAGAAACCCATACAGGTTTAGAGGGTCAGTAAATTACCAAATATTCATTTTTGGTTGAACTATCCTCCTGATCTTCTATAATAATGTATGAGAGGATACACTAACATTCCCTTTCTCCTGTTAAATCAGCAAGGTCACATTTTTACATTTTGTGTAAAGAAAATGAGAGTTTTAGGGCCATTAAGATTACACCATTTCCATAACAATTACAAGTACATTTGGATTACTGCAATGCATCCGCTGTACACTTTTTAATTCCAGTTATTCTTAAAGGCAATTCTTAGTACAGTAAAAGTTTGCAAGTCAGCATAAATAAAAAAAATAATAAATAAACCCTTCTCTCTTTTTATGTTGGAGTGAAATTTGTTTTACAGCTTGTGTAACAGCCTGGCCGTTTTTAAACAAACCTTTAACTAAAAAAGCAGACCGTAAAATCTGTAGGGCAGTTTCCTGGACAGGGCATATAAAATGCTTCTCTGAGTTGCATTCATTTAAAAGCACATTGTACTGACATATATTAACATATATCAGTGCTATTGTTTTGTCTCAAGATGTACACCTGCATTGTTTTGTTTTTTAAGGTTTCTTTAAAAACTACTTAAATCACCTAATATCTATGGGGCGTACACACCAATCACAAATTCAACGATTTGCGCGAGTAGATTACATACAAAGTCAATGCAAAGACGCAAATAGATGCAAACTCGCGAGGGTGCGGGGTTGTGCGAATGACGCAAATTGGGTGGCACGATTGCCACAAAAATATGTGCTATTTGCCTTAAACGTGTCTTAGCGCAAGTTGAAAATATTAAAGTCGCCATGAAACGGAAGTAGCGATTGCCTTATTTTCCCCGTGGTGACGTATATCCGAATGAAACGGCTTTTGAGATGAAATAAGGCAGGGCTGGATTTGAATTTGTCCATCGAGATCTGATTGGATGGTTTGAAGTTGGGTCGTGTTCAGGGCCGGGTCTACAGGGGGGCTGGGGGGGGCATTGCCCCCCCAGATTTTCCTTGTGCCCCCCAAAAAATGTCCAGCCAACCTTAAAATAACGGAGTCTCTTTACACAAAAAACGTCTTCTTTAGGCAAGCGCTAGCGTTTACAGCTCCCGCCCACTAACGTCTGATTAGCTTATTCAAACATTGGGTGTCTTTTCAGCAGTATTTAAGTCACAGGAAAAGTACTACTGTTCTCTATGACGGTAACTAAAAAAAACGCATCTTTAAAATATATATCAAAAACAATGCAATTTAGTATTACATAAACGTAATAACCCAACACATATTAAATTAAAACTTTTTTTATAGTAAAACATGCCCAAAATAGCCCCTTATCCTTTCTTAGACTCACCTCATTATTTATTCATGCAAATACAACAGCCAATGGCAAGTCTCCAGCAGCATTTAATGTGTTTGTTTTAGACGTAGTTCTGTTTATTAAAATTAGAATATGCAGTTTGGTTGTGGCATACTATATAGTAGATATAAATGATATAAGATGGTTATACAGTAAATATACAGTATTGTAACAGCTGAGCATTGCGTGCAGTGCAGTTTTAAAATCAAATTTTAGCGGTTTTGTCATCGTCATTCATCAGATCATTCAGCTCGCGTTTGAGAAAAACTTCACACGCAAAAATCTACAGACTTTTAAGTTCAAGAGGAGCTTTCACTCCGCAAGGTCATCGTAAGGTAAAACGTTGTATTTTATAATGTTGCGTTGTATTATAATATCTAATTTGCTGTGTTATAAACAAAGCAGTGTGATTTATCTTTGCTCTCGTCGCAAATCACACTTACAGTATTTTAGGGCTTGTGCTTTTGTCTGGTGCTGTTATAGGCAAACAGGATAACCTTTGACGAATTTGTCATGCATGTCAAATTGCTTACATGATGCAACAATATATTATTTAAAGCATTGTGCTTTGTTGTGATATTTGAGGTTGCTGCAGCAGCAATGATAGGGTCAGGAATTAATGACAATACAGCTTATCACATTGAAAATACATTATTTTACATGAAGAAAATGTTTGAGAAGTGGAAATAAAGTTCCTAACAAGTGTTTATTTAGAATAAAGGCATATGTTGGGTAGGGTAGGTATAAGAATGGCTTTAATTTATCTATAAGTAAAATAATAGATTAAATGCAGTGTAAACATTAATAAAATATAGCTATATGTACAGCTTTATATTTATATCACCTGCTTGCCTGATTTTATTAACTGTGACTAAATGTGTCAAACTAGTGTAATCATTATAACATTATAAATCATTAATCTAATTGCATCTACTTTTAAAATGTGAACGTGCAAAATGACATATAAATTGCCTTTTATTATAAGACATGCAAAGTAATATTGGATTGAAACATCCATAATTTTAGTGTATGAATCATTTTAGTCGAGAAATGGCTGCCCACCCAAAAATCCTGACTGCCCCCCCAGTCCAGCAAGCCTATTACCGGGCCTGGTCGTGTTGCTAATTGCTAATCGTTGCAATCTTCTCCCGGACCCCGCCCACCTGCCATACTTATGACCGGAAGTGAAGAGGGATCGTTTTGAGGAGGGGAGGAGATTTGCATTTTTGATTAAAGATTATGAGCACACACAAATTTTATAAAAATAATGAAGCTCACAGATAAGTCATTTGTTAATAATACCACAATACAAAAAAAATATATAGTTTTCCATTTCAATTTCATTGCGACTTTAAACTCAAGCGAAAAATTAGCATGACACAAAGTTAAATCCCACAAGTAATCTAGAGCAAGGAATGCTATGCATCACGTTTGGTGCGTATTCAGCATAAGGCCTAGTCTAATCTAATTGGGGTGTACACACCAAGCGCGAATTCAACGATTTCTGCAAGTAGATTACATACAAAGTCGATGCAAAGACGCAAATAGATGCGAACTCGCAAGGGGGAATGCGAAAGATGCAAATTGGGCGGCGCGATTGCCACGAAAACACGCTATTCGCCTCAAACGCATCCTTGCACAAGTTTGCATGACATTAAGTTAAATCCTATGAGTAATCTTTGGGGCGTACACACCAAACACAAAGAAAACAATTTGTGCGTGTAGATTACATACAAAGTCAATCCAAATACGCAAATAGGCACAAACTTGTGCTCGGCGATGTTAATGACGCAAATTGGGGGTGCTATTGCTGCGAAAATGTGTGCTATTCACTTCAAACGCGTTAAAAATATTCAACTGAAGCGAAAAATTCAAATTTGTATTTGGTGTGTATGCAGCATTAACCCTTTCCAGGAAACCACCCCATTGGGTACATATAAAAGTATAGTCTAGGGTCAACAAGCAGCAAGTTCAAAACATAGTCTAAAAGCCATTTTCCCTTGTGTAATAGTATGTACTGGCAATACTTGGCAGTCTGCCTCATCACAGCTCAGAAGTGCAGTGACAGCACTTGGGTTTAGGGGAGCATTCGGGTGAACAGCAGGGCTCTAGCGCGGGATCGCCCCCTTTTCCAATCTCACTCTCTCCAAACACCATAGAAGCTTCAAACTGCACCCTCAAATCATTGATCTTCTGGAGCACAGGATCCCAGTCTGAACCATTGAGGTTGTAGTTTTCTGAGGGGTCTGCCTCCAGGTCAAATAGTAAAGGGGGGTCATGATACTTTAGGGCTAATAAGGAACAGTCCTGGTCTGGAGTGGTCATACTGTGAGATGCACCTGAATTACGTGAATGAAAGGAACCAAACGACATAATGAAAAGAATGTATTAGAAAAAGGTAATGGTTATATAAAGAGCCTAAAGAAGGAACTGCATACCTTGCGTATAGAAATGGGCTTTGTATTTTCCCCATCTCACTGCAAACACACCATACTTCTTGCTTGGACTGGAGGGATAGTAAAACATGGCCTGTCTTTCACTCTGAAATACCAAAGTTGAAAATTTTACATTTAAAAAAGACACTGGTGAACAAAGCCCAACAACTAAAAACACACATTACCCTTTAAACCTAAATTAAAATGAAATCCTAATCTGAAGAAAATTGTGTTTCTTTTAATTTTGTGTATATTTCTTGTTTGTAAGTTAATAAAAGAGACTGAAATAACAACTAAAGGTGGTTGCACATCGGGCGAGAAGCGCAACGCTTCTTCGCATGTAGGACAACTCCCAAGTATCGCACAGCGGACGTGCACATTTAATAGCTCAAGCTTAGTCAGACAGAGTCTACTTCAAGATGCATGTATGTCGGTCAGTGACAAAAACGGTTTTGCAAGATGAGAAATTCATAAATCTTTTTAAAAAACTTGTTTTAAAAGCATGCATCAGGTTTATTTTAATGCACATAGTGTATTTATGTACATTTTATGCAAAAAAAAAAATTACATTTGCACCATTTTTATAAAAGTTAAGACTTAATGGAACTGAAAATGTCAAATGCTGTAACTGCCAACTGCACCAAAGAATGAGAAATATAAAATATTTTATCCACCTTGATGGCATTTAAGCCTAATCATCAACAAAAATAATAATAATAATAATAATATTAAAATATAATTGTATTAGTTATTTCTAAATGTACATTTTAATGCGTTTTTTTATATATTTGTCCGGACATATGCTGAAAACAGCTCTGTTTGACAAATGATGTAAAAATGTAAAAAATTATATTTCACTAAACTAGATGATTATATTTTATTCCACATTTTTAATGAATATATTTATATTTTTATTCAAAAAATACTAGTTACACCAATTGACACAGACCTGACCTGTTACACCACATTGACATTTTTGCAATTATCCCTCAAATATTCTTTCAAAATGAAATAAAACTAGAAATTTTAGACTTGGTCCTCAAAAAAGAGAATGTATGCAAGTAATCTGCAAATTTATTTAGAAATTCTACCCTTTACATTTAATTGAACCATACGGACACAAAATAATTAACGTCACGTCATTGATCAAAACCTACATGTGTCATCGCTCTGAATCTGATCTCTATCAAAAGTCCTTTACAAAAACACAATTATCTCAGCTTTTTGCTCAAAATTTTGTATTTTTTTCAGAAGCTACCCATATTTGAGAGGTGATAAAAAGAGAACCCATAAAGATAGGATGAAATTGATTTTTTGTTTGAAAGTAGAGGGCCTGTTCTTTCATTTGATATATTGAATGTTTATATATTTAAAGAAGAACATTTTCTGGAAGGAATTAAACTTTTGGAAAAATAATAAAAAATGCTGCCGCTGGCTTTAAAAATAAAAACACTAGCAGGGAAAGACTTAATGTTTTTCATAATGTTGTGTCCTACCGGTCCGAGACTGAACAGGATATTTGTCATTTCCACTCCATCCAGCTGCACATCAGGTAATGAAGCCCCAGCCAATTTGGCAAAGGTGGGCAAGATGTCTAAAGAACTGGATAGGGCATGAGTGACACCTGTGAACAAACACATCAGACCTCATTCATGAGCTGTGAGTACACACAAACCGTATTGATACTAACAATTATAAAACACGTATAACAGCTGCCTTTTAAAAACATGCAATGTGTTAAGATGCAGAGTAACATCACTATCATCATTTCAATTTTTAGATAATTTCAAAAACGATAGATCGATCTAGGATAAATTCTGCATGGGAGGGGCAATTTGGTATCTCCAATTCACCTAACTTGCATGTTTTGGGCCTGTGGGAGGAAACCGGAGCACCCGGAGTACCCACTGAGCCACTTTGGCTTCATGCTCTCACCTATATGTTATATAAAGTTAATGAGACCTTATAGTTTTTAATGACTCAATAGGTTGTTAATGTTCTCTTAGCACCTGGTTTGATGAAACCAGGCCAATATGCAATGGCTGGTTCTCTCATTCCTCCTTCGTAAGTTGTGCCTTTGCCACATTTCATCAGTCCTGCGTTTCCACCACGAGACCTCCGCATCAGCTCGGGCCTAGTAGCACAAAGAAACTTAGAAGCCGAGAAACAGTCACAGTAGAAAGGACGTTTATGTCACACTTACCCATTGTCAGCGGTGAAGAAGACGAGTGTATTGTTAATCACACCTGTTTTAACCAAAGTTTGCAGAATCTTTCCCACGGTGCCATCAAACTCCATCACAGCATCACCGAACGGCCCTCGAAGAGACTTGCCTGCATACTCTTCACCTGCATACTGAGGGTAGTGTGTATGCTAAAGAGATGGAGAGGACATAGAAAAGGGTAAGATAATACTGTAAATCATAGGTTTGTATATATGGCATACACATAATATGTTTTTTAGATAATAATAGTATGTATACTTTGCTTATTATGCAAACTGAAAATGTGCCAAAATGTGTAGTATATAACCAATTTAATTAAATTTATGCAAAGTATTAAGGCATACGATAAAATTGCAAGCTCATCATAGTTATGTACTTACATGTGAAGGGTAATAAAGAAAGAAGGGTTGCTTATTATGGACAGCATCATGTATGAACTGAGAGGCAAAGTTGATGTAGGTCTTCTCAAGTGTCAGGAAATCTGCCGGCTGCTGCTTTATAGTCTCATTAAAGTAAAGAGGCACAGTCACCACACCCACATCACAACGCCCAAAGCATTTTATATCTGGAGGGAAGCAGGTGAGATTCTCGCATGGACCCTTTGATGGAGAAAAAATGTAACTGTTGGTATATACACTGTGTCATGGGAAAAGAGAAAAGCAAAAGCAAACATTGTTTGTATTGTTAGTGTAGAAGTCATTCATAATTACTTGGTCGTGAGAGTATGGGATACCAAGATAATTGTCAAAGCCCTGTCGGGTGGGCAGGTAAGTGCCGTTCAGCCCAACACCCAGATGCCATTTTCCTATTATGGCTGTTGAATAACCCTCAGACTTCAGCACTTCTGCGATGGTGGTCTCGTTGAGAGGGAGACCCCCTTTCGATCCTGGATACAGCACACCCGGATAGATCCCGGATCGAGTCTGATACCGACCCGTTAACAGAGCTGCCCTAAACAGAATGAACATCGGACACGTTTGGCATAGCAACAAGCACGTGACTGTGACATTCCAAACATTAAAATAGTATACATGCTCAGTGTTGGGTGTAACTAGTGACTAAGTTATTAGTTACTGTCATTTAATTACTTTTTCCTTAAAGTAAGGGATTAATCTTATTTTTCCAGTAATTTAATTAAAGTTATTTCTGATGTAATTAAACTAAATACAAAAATTAAAGTCTAACATTAAACTGCATGTTTTTTATGTATCATCATCACTGCAAATACTTTGATGAGTTAATAGTGACACACAGTGTAGTTTCCAATTCTCACTATTAACTGGTTGGTTGGTTATTAGCATTAATATTACTAAGATATTGGCTGTTTATTCATAATTAAAATTCTGCCTGATTCTGCAAAACCTTATTCTACATCTTTAATTCTACCCAAATCCTACACAACTACTTTACTAAATATTAATAAGCAGTAATTAGGACTAGGCCTATTGAGGCAAAACTAGTTAATAGTTAATTAATAGCAAAAAATTGGACCTTAAAAAGTGTGACTATAATAATTTTATATGATTTAAGCTGTTTTTCTCTTTGTATTACAAAATAGGATCTTAAAAAGTAATAAAGTAGGCTAATTAAATACTTTTTGGGGAGAGTAATTTGTACAGTAATCTGATTACATGATTGAAAATGTCATTAGTAACTAGTAATTAATTACTTTTTTGAGTAACTTACCCAACACTGTACATACTATACATTATTTGTAAAGTATACAATACATACTGCACTGCATTCCTGTTAACGTGTATTGTGGCGCCATCTTCTGAACCATTAACTAAATGATCAATTACGTAAACTACTGATTAGATAAGAAAATAATACTTCAACAAATCAAGAGATATTTTTATTAATGCAGAAAAATCTGATGATAATAATAATAATAACCTTATAATAATAATAGACTGCTAAATACAATTATGATTGTACAGTATATGATAGATTATTGATTATGTTTAGATATATTGGTCATTGAACAAATGGGTTTGATTTTACCTGGAGGGGCTGCACACGGGACTCGTGACGTAGAAGTCGGTAAAGCGTAGCCCGTTTGCCGCGAGCTGGTCCAGATTCGGCGTCGGAGAGCTCGGGTGCCCAAAGCATCCCAGGTCACCGTAACCCAAATCATCAGCGAACAGAAGCACGAAATTCGGCGGAGGCGCACGAACACATTTAGCTGCGATCAAAGCAAAAATTACGACTGTCTGAACCGAATCCATGATCTGCTAAAGAGCTACACACCGTTAAATAGTTTCAAACCGCAGCATGACGAATCCGAATCGGTTCTGTCCTAGTTCTAAAACGCGTGATGTGAGTTTCACGTTTCGAAGATATTGCCTTATAAATAAAGCTGTCATTTAACCCGAATCTTTGTTGTTTCCGCGTGGCTCACATGATCACAGTCATGTGATGCAGCCTGAGGGGATATGTAGTTTTTTTCTAAAATAACTGTAGTCCATTATTATAACGAGTTTGGATTATAATAAAAATGTCTTTTTAATTAAAGAATGTGCTGTCACAGGTTTTTAAGTAACAAATAATCACTTTATGTAAACAAAAGCATTTTCCAGAGCAAACAACAAACTGTTTAGAAAAATACAATGGAATCAAAACGTCCACTGCTTTATACATTTTGTTTGTATTATAAATTAAATAATTGGCATAACCTCGTAAGTCATTAACATTTGTCTGAAACGTAGAATTTCAGAAAACTGTTAACCAAGTGACTTGTTTTGTCTTAAAGTCATAGTTCACCCAAACATGAAAATTCTGTGATTATTTAAGTACTCACCCTTAAGTTGTTACAAACCTGTATCAATTTCTTTGTTTTGCTGAACACAAAGGAAGATCGTTTGGTTTTAAACAACATGAGGGTCAGTAAATAATGCCAGAATGAAATGTTTGGGTGTTCTATCCCTTTAAGTTATTAAAACGGCAGTATACAAACTTTATGTATTCAGTTATATTTGGGCTTATTTCTTTGCAGGTAACTATTATTGTTTGTTTATCAGAAGAGGTTTTACGCTTAATTGGCATCACACAACACCACTGTGCAAAATGTAGAAGTCACCAGCCGTGACGGTGCAATTTCAGCTTTTCACCACTGCGGGTCGCTGTTTTACAAGAGGTGGAAGCCTGCAGCGCAATGGAGCTGTAGTGAGTGATTAAGTTCAATCATTAATATCTCATTAAAAACAGTGAGAGCATTGCTGCAGTCCACCGTTGTCCTTTACGTCGTCCTTTCTCAAGCTTGGCTTGAGATACAACGTGACAATCAGTCAATGAACTGAATGAAGGTGAGATAGATTGCTCCGCTGGCTGGAGGAGATAGACGTCAGAGGCGATTTTTGGAAATCTAACACGCTGTGCATTTGAATCGCACTACGTTAACACGGTTCACACACAGCAGAGAAAAATGCTTCAACTTAAGGTATCTGCTAATGGGTTTTAAACATTACAACATCAATGCAAACAAATTATGCGATGTAAACATGTGTGAGCTTGTGTGATAATGCACATTCAGCCGGTTGTTATCGCAAAATTAATCACGACCCTCTCAAATGACCTTGTCAGGTTTTTTTTAAGGTAGCCGACTGGATGAACAATACACACAACACGACTAAATAATCGGACAAGAAATATTGATATGAAATATATTTGTTTAGGTTATGTAACAAAGCAAGCAGGCAGCGAAATTATACATTAAACAAATAAGTAGCACCGGTCAAGAGGAATGGCAGTTTATGTTGTCAATTTTAGCTTTGGTTTGGGGATAACAGACATCAGCATGACTGACCAATCATAATTAAGTATTCCACAGGTATTAATGTGAAACATTGGCTGCTTCCCAGCTGACCTCGGCGGCATGAAGGAAGCTTCGGGAAACAGATTCGGACAGCCTTTAGAGGCAGCGTAACTGAATTCTGTTTAAAATATAAACGGAGAGCTCCTTATGATAACTAATCGCATATTTGAAACCACAACACACATTTCTTGCTAGAATGCAAATAAAAGGTATAAAAAATTAAAATATAACTTAATTTACACTAAATTTGTGCTCCAGTCACTTTACTGGCAGCCATTTTATTTTTTCGAACTAGACCAGGCTCGACCAATCACATGCACCCCATGCATAGAATTGTGGGACGACACGATGAAAGTATCAAAGGAGACAGGAAGTTAGCCAAACATTGAATTTGGACTTGCCCTGATGCCTTCATGCCTTCGAATGATGCCTCCGAAAGCAGCATTTTAGAGATTTCTGTTGCTATTCACAGTCGACCAGGGACTTTTTTAAGTGGAAGGAAGGCTTTTAGTGATCTGTTCATGAAAGTTGCATTTATAACTGATTTATTAGCTTTAATATTTGTATTGTGAGGTAATCGTTTTATAAAAACAATAAGGTACTAGAGACTGTGCTGTTTCGTAAAATAAGTCATGGCCAACATGATCTCACAAAGTTCCGTGGGATAGTCGCTGAATTTTTTGCTAATTTTTCCGTGGCATTCTCACGGATCTCCGCATATTTCTCACGGAGAATGCCACGGAAAAGAAAGTCCGTGGCAGGACCACGGAAATATGCTGAGATCCGTGAGAATGCCACGGAAAAATGAGCAAAAAATTCGTGAGATCAGGTTGTCATGGCTGAACGGCATCGTTAGGCACAACGCAAAGCTTTATTTACCATGGCAGGCATCACAGCAGGAAAACACCACTGTTTTTCACAATTTTACTATGTTCTTACCTCAACTTAGACAAATTAATACATACCTATCTTTTTTCAATGTATGCACTTAATCTTTGTACAGGGTGTCGTTAATGTGTTAGCATTTAGCCTAGCCCCATTCATTCATTAGGATCCAAACAGAGATGAATTTAGAAGCCACCAAACACTTCCATGTTTTCCCCATTTAAAGACCGTTACACGAGTAGTTACATAAGTAAGTATGGTGCCATAAAATAAAACTGCGATATTTTAAAAAGTCAGGAGTGATGATGTTAATGCGCGCCGAGGTTGAAGTGCTGCAAACTAAGTGCTCTTCCGCCGTACAATATAGTTCTCATTTTTTCTCCATTTAAAAAATCCTCACGTTTTATTTTGTGCTATCATACTTAATCGTCTAACTACTCATGTAACAGTCATTAAATAGGGAAAACATAGTGTTTGGTGGTGCAGAGCTTTTAAATTCATCCCTGTTTGGATCCTAAGGAATGAATGGGGCTAGGCTAAATGCTAACACATTCACAACACCCTGTACAAAGATTAAGTGCATGCATTGAAAAAGGATGGGTATGTATTAATTAATCTAAGTTGAGGTAAGAACATAGTAAAATATTGAAAAACGGTGGTGTTTTCCTTTAACTCACTGTTCATTTGTTTCTAGCCATGGTCGCTTTGTTCACGCAGCAGCAAACTGACCACAAAACAGTCTACATGTTTTTTAGTAATTTTACAAAGGCATTTATGTATGTGTGATAGGATGTACAGTGTGCATTATAACTGAGGCATTTGCTCAGTTTTGTTGTACTCTACTGGCTATATGCACACTGATAGATTGTTTTGATTTACCATTCACTTTCAGATGCCCCTCCAGAGGTGACCTACATTCAGTTTAAGCGCAAGTGTGTGTGTTGTAAGAGTAATGGATGGAGGTAAAGAGAAAATAAAATGGAGAACGAGGAAGAGAAGATGAAATGGTGAGCATAAAATATCTCTCTCATGCCCTTCGGTAAACTTTCTTTTTTGACATATTCTCCATCATCTCAAGAACCACCCTCTTTGTAACCACACCCTGTTCACGACATTTCCCATTTATTTATCATGTTTCAAAAAGACAATTATGTTTGCCCTACTGACCGGCGGCCATGTTAGATTGTTTAACTGAGTTTGGCTGTGTTCCTGCTGGCGGAGGATGAAGAAGAGCACGCCCTTACATCGCACCCGCATCGCCACTGATACATTTGGCACGCCGCAATGTTAAATCTTGGCCGTGGCACGGAGTCAGCTTGAGCACCTGAGGGGTAGAATGCCCGGCTTATCGTATTATTTAGCCAAACTTTGGCCACTTGGCACGCCGATGTTTGATCTCAGATATCGTTTTAGTGGGTTTGTTTAACTAATTGTGAGCAGACAATCCGACTTTACCAATTTGTTTTAAGTAGTTAGAAAAAAGCTGCAAAAACTTATTTTAGATTTCAGCAGTGCAGAAAGTAAAGATTTAGCAAAGATCAAAGATCAGATGATGCCTATTTTCCTTAATGAGTTCAACGTTTGGTGCTTCAAGATCTATTGGGATTATTTGCATGATTTAAACTGACAGCGCTTTTGAGAATTTCCTGCGGGCAGATGCTCATTAAAGTCTATTGCACTTTGAATCTTTTAATTGCCCAACCCCGCCAATTTATACAGAAACAATTCATTTTAACAACCCCACTGACCCTTTCCGGTCTCTAACATCTGATGCCTGTTTCACACCTTACTTTGAGTAATGCCACACCAGTATTTAATTGGTGTCACTACAAATTTTCTTTTCTATTGTTTATCTTTTGATATTCTTAATATTCCTGCTATCTCTCTGATGGATTTGTTGTGTTTTTGAAACCTACCTTGTGTCTGTATCACTTGTATGGAGATCTCCATACAGCTTCCATATGCAAATGTCACACTTCAATCAACTCCAGACCTTTAACATGCTTTATTTATGAGGAGATTATTAAAAAAATAGACAATAAATGTCCATAAAACAGCTTTTAAGTCAACTGTCCCATTACTTTTGGTCCCTTTAAAAGGGGGAGCTAAATCCTTGTGTGCACTTTAAGCCAATATACTAGAGGAAAGACAGGTAAATCCTCTCCATGGTGTTTCGCCTGAGGCTAAATGCTTATTAACAAGCGAGTTCCCTTCTTTTGTTTTATTTTGACCTTCAGTTTTGTTTGATTTCTGCGTTTTCCTTTGTTATCATTTATTCTTTTTGAGATAATGAGAAAATCAAAATGCATGGCACATTTTTTTATCATTTGACTATTAGTAGAACTGGAATTGAAGGACAAAGAAATTCATACTGAAATGAGGTTGTTGTGTAACTGTGTGGCCTATGTTTGTACAATTTTTTTTTACATTTGCAGCGTGGATAAATTTCAAGAAAAATGTAGCTCAGTAGCATCAAATCATTTATCTGGAAAACCTCCATTTCATTTTATTGACATGCTTTCCTAAAAGGCAATGAGCTCTGAAGAAGGATGAACTCAAAGACTTCCAAACATATGATATATTTCCTCAGATGCTAAAGGACTGCGAAAGTTAAAAGATGGAAAAATATTCATTCAAGATGTAATTTAAAGTTGTGTTTGCTAGGTACAGGTAAGCCTGATTATTATCAGTGTCCCTGGACCACAAAACCAGTCATAATCCGCATGGGTATATTTGTATCAAGCCAACAATACATGGTATGGATTAAAAATTATAGATTTTTTTAATGCCAAAAATCATTTGGATAATAAGTAAAGATCATGTTCAACTGAAATATTTTGTAAATTTCATACCATATATATGTACTTTATTTATTATGACTCAACTTGTATACTTAAATGTTCCTATTTTTTTGTATGAATTCAATATTTGGCTTGATGGCTACATCAAATTTTTTGTCAATAGCCCACTTAGAAATCCCCTTACTGATAAAAATGCTGATCCAGGGTCACATTAATGCTTATACTATAGTAAGGAGTGGGGTTTTATGAAACCATCACTTTTCAACACAGTTTGACGTCTTTGTCAGATTTTCGTCTGGCAAACACAAAGTCTCATAGTGTTACATTAAATTGACCCATATTTAGGGACAATCACAGAGATTTAGGCCAATATGCAATCATCCAGAACACCCTACAGTACAGTCTCAAAAAAGTACAAAAGTTGTACCTTTTTGTCACTGGGGCGGTACATTTAAAAAATGTCCTAATATGTACCATTTAGATACATACATGTACCTTTGAGGTACAAAAGTGTACTTTTTGAAAATTGACTGACCCAACTTTTGTACCTTCATGTACTTTTTTCTGATAGTGTAGCAACCACCTTAGCAAACACCTTAGTGACCACATAGGAAAATCCTGGCAACCACCCACAACACCTTAGCATTTTGGCAGTGAGTTTTGAGCAGATGAAATCTATATACTGTATGTAATTTTATTTATGTTGTCAAAATTGGACTGAACTGTCTAATTCTGAGACAAAATCTGGTTTTGAATTACTGATGTTTATTACAGGCTGCCTGCGAGTCCTGACCGATGAAGCCGCATTACAGACTGCTGCTCTAACTGTAGCTCTGCTTCAGCAGGTTAGATTTAATTTTCTAGCTTAACGCTTGATCTTTTATAGATCATGTGAGTTTTGAGTTGTTACATTTAAGTATCAACTCAGATTTAACATGTTTCTGCTACATTAACTTGGAGGAAATTAACACACAAATCAGATAGTTGTTGACATATAGTACACTGTAAGAAAAAATGGTCAGTACCCTTTAAAAAGCTCCTAATAAGTACCATTTAGGTATGGCTATTTGTACAGTATGTTTACCAGTATGTACTGTACCTCTGAGGTACTAAATTGAACTTTTTAGGTGCAAACTTCTGTCATCATTTATTCACCCTCAAGTTGTTCTAGCTAGTATGAGTTTCTTTATTCTGTTTAACAAAAATGACGATATTTAAGCATAGTGAAGGATTCCTTTAAGAAAATCGACCGCTAGGGGAAATGTGTATGATATTACTTTCTTAATAAAATAATGTGTGTGACTAAAAAAAGAGAGGTATTAAATCAAAACATCCACAAATATACAAAATCGAGTTTATCAGTCCATTTAAACATTTATAGTACCCTTTATATGTTTACATTGCAGTATAATTCCTAAAAGTAATCTGTAGATAAACAGGACAGTAGTCCCTTTCACACATACAGTCTTTACTGGTAATTTACTGGTAAATTGCAGTTAACATGTCATGTGTGAACAGAACCTTTCCGGTAAATCAGTGCTCCCAATTTACCAGTAAGACAGGTTGTAAGATTAACGGTAATTTGCCGGTAAGCGCTGTGTGTGAACGAAAAATATAGCATTACCGGCATTTAGATGACGTCAGACCGCGCTGACAGATCGGGCGGGCCAATCAGAAAGTTTTTTATACAGGTGACGCGGTTTCCCCCAGACTACGGACGTTTCCACACACATGTTGCTTAAAAGTAGAGCACACCTGAAGTTAACATCCACATTTCTTCACCAAAGTTGTTTAAAACAGCTTACCATCTAATTGACAAATTGCCGACGTCCTTAGCACACCATCTGTGAAGCCTAATGTGCAAACGCGCAGGTTCCGTTTGACGCCGCCTAACGCAATGTTGTTTGGTCACGAGCAACTTCGCGACCGCTTGCCACAGATGTGAAAACAACAAAATACGGACCGTGGATATTAAGTCATAACCCGCCGTTTACAAATACGACACGGACAGATCTCGCCGGCCGCGCGCCACAGGTAACTTCCGCTTTCTCTCCGAGTTTACCGGTATATTGATACTGATGTGTGAATGATGTCTTACTGGTAAAAAGACGGAACGTCACTGCATGTGTGAACAGCACATTTTTGTATTTACTGGTAAATTCATTCTGGTAAATTCATGGTAATTTACCAGAATTACTGTGTGAAAGAGGCTAGTGATTAAATATCACAGTTTAGTGTGTGGAGTTTACAGGACAAAATGCAATTGATTCTTAATGAGATGAGATTTGCACTGCAAGAAATGTGCTGTATGAACAGTGTTGTGGAAAGTTACTTTTAAAAGTAATGCATTACAAGTTACTCCCAAAAAAGTTACTAATTGCATTACTTAGTTACTTTTCATGGAAAGTAATGCTTACGTTACTTTAAGTTACTTTTGCGTTACTTTTTCTTACTTGGCTGAGGCTTGGTTTTTTATGATCGCAAAAATGTCAAGCTCTGGCCTGCCATCTCCGTTTCTGACTCAAACTGTTCCAGCTCAGAGTGCATATTTCTACATTAATATGTTCAGTTTAATTCAGTACGTTATTTTATTTTTAAATTGAATTAATTAAACTGAATAGTAACTCGCATTACTTTTTTAAAGGGACACAAGGCAGCATTTTTATGTTAATAAATCATCTTCGTAAGTCGGTATATGGTTAAATGACTCATTACATGACGAATGAAGACTCTCTCGCCCGCCCCTACCGTCTGTAGGAAGAATACCCCACTTGCAAGTTCGCTGTATCCGACCCGGTGTCCCTCAGTCTCGTATAGTCTTAGATATAGAACGCATTTACTCCCAGACACTAGGGGGAGCTAGTAGAGAAATAATACTCAGACTTGCCTTGTGTGCCTTTAAAAAGTAACTCAAATACTCATGGGTACATTTATAAAGTAATGCGTTACTTTACTCGTTACTTCAGAAAAGTAATATTATTACGTAATGCACGTTACTTGTAATGCATTACCCCAACACTGGTTTGCCAGTAACTTACTGTAGATTCAACAGTTTGTTCAAAGTTAAATGAACATTAAACATTAACAAGTCTTCATCTTTACAGAACAAAACTTTAAAATAAAAGCCTCATGCAAAGGATTCAGTAAAAGCAGAAAACGCTTAGGTTACTCACGTAACCCCGGTTCCCTGAAATAACGGGAACGAAGCATTGCGTCAGTTAGCTGACGCTATGGGGGGAAACTCCTGTTTACTCCGTGACTGAAGCCTATTGGTTAACGTCTGTACAAAGTACAGACCAATGACGTTTGAACCCGCGCGCGGGAGGAACGCGTCCCTATATAAGCGCGGTTCAATCGTCAGGAGCTCATTATATTCGACTGAAGCGCGCAGCCGAATAACACTCGCTGCGTAGACGTTTGTAGCACGGCAAGAGACGCAATGCTTCGTTCCCGTTATTTCAGGGAACCGGGGTTACGTGAGTAACCTAAGCGTTCCCTTTCAATACGGTTCACTTCGCATTGCGTCAGTTAGCTGACGCTATGGGGGAACGTAATCCCATCACGCCGTGCATACACAACGTACTGAAGTGCCTTACCGGAGAGACACTGCGTGTGGCCCTATACCCGGCATATTCACAGCTTTAAAAGCAAATGTGTAAGCACCATATAAATTGTTGACGCGCACACGGTGGGGTTTTAAACACACCGGGGGCACATAACATAGCACAAGACGGCGAGGTACCGAGCGCGCCGCGGCTGTGCGAGATAAGTAAATTCAGAGTCACGATGGTGAGCTCGCTGAGCGCACCGTGGTGTACACATAAAACGCATGAGCGTGCATGATTGAGCCGAGAGAACCTGCGCTCGTAGGGCAGGGACGTCTAAGCTGTACAATCTGACAACGTAGACGGCGAAGACCAGCCGGCCGCGTAGCAGATATCAAATATAGATATAGATACCCCTGTAGACCAAGTTCATGAAGAAGCCAAACTCGCACAGAGTGGGCTCTATATAGGACATAGCTCATAGAGGGGCGTGAGCCAGTGCGATGGTTTCAACGATCCATCTAAATAACCACTGTTAGCAACAGACATACGTAGTGAGTGATCTGCGCAGCTCACGAACGGCCGATCTGACTATAATATGCGGCAGAACGGTTCGTAGCGTGGGATTATACAGATACCACAATAGTGTGAACCCAGGTGCACCCTCGAGCGCATCGGGATGCATATAGGTAGTATTATAGTGCACAGATCGGTGAGCTTTCCAAGCGCGCCGTAAATGTGTATTGACTATAAATTGCACGGGCACAGGTGAACACTTGAATACATCGTGAATGCATATAGATGAATCAGAGTGTTATAATGCACAGGCCGGCAAGATTCTCGAGCGCGCCGTCATGTGTTCTGATAATAAATTGTGCGCACACGGGTGAACTCTTCAGTGCACCGTGAATGCGTATAGATAAATCAGTGCACAGAACGCGCCGTGAATGTGTACAGATATGATTGATGAACGTAACGGTGGGCACCCAACGCACCGTGAACGTACACAGATGAACAACAATGTATGTGTCACAAAGCATAACACAGCTGTGTATACAGGTGAGCTTTCCCAAGCGCATCTTATTGTATACCAAAATGTTATAGCGTGTACATGTGAGCTTCTCTAAGCGCACGGTGGACGCATATAATTAAAAACCATATCGTGCATACAGGTGAGCTAATGGGCGCACCTTTAATGCAACAAACCTCAGTAGTGCGCGAAGCAGGGATGTCGAAGCTGTAAACTGACAACGTGGACGGCGGGGACCAGCCGGCCGTGTCACAATTGTCAATGAGAAACCTCTAAGACCATGCCCATGCTCTAAGACAAGTGAGCATGATTGTCACGGGAGGTGATAACGTCAACGATCCATAAATAGCCTGTATTGACAGGTGCTCTAGTGAGTGATCTGTGACGCAGATGAACAGCTGATCGTCTGATGTACGTCAGACGTATGTGTCATACAGGACCTTGGACAGTTCCAGAGCGCTGTGCCTCGGGCACCGTCCGCATCTGAGAAATGACAGGCTTATGAATAAAGTGAATGGCCAGCCGTAAAAGCATGGTTCGCTGTTACCGCCGCCGTCCGCATCTGAGAGATGACAGGCTTGTGAATTAAATGAATGGTCGGTCGTAAAAGCGTGGTTCGCTGTTATCACGGCCACATAGATATAGGTAGGGGAGAGAGCCGCCGTGCCTCTGTAGTGAGGAGAAAAGTGTTCCACCGGCGATTCGCGGGGGGTTTTGACTTTCAAATGTCACTAGACAGAATGGATCAGACTTTGCATAAGGACGCCTTGTGAAAGGGGTCCTAGCAGCTTGTGTCAATGTGTCATAAGGCACGTAATGTAGGTCGTGTCCCACGGATGCCATCTCCGCACGCCCATCGTAATGGGTTAATATTGGTAGTTAAGCATGAGATGCGTATCACTCTGATTGAACATAGCTTATAAAGCGATGCAATGAGTTTATAAAGGAGATGACTCGTCAGCTTGTTCAGGGGGCGAGATCTCAGTCTGGTTCGGTAAATAATGAAACCACCGTAGATTGCCCGACCGCATTATCACAATAACACGGTCGAGAGTGCTGCAGTGCTAAATCATCCGCTTAATGTACCGTATTCACAGTACAAGGTGATTTATATGAGACAAACGGCGTTCCACGCGCCGAAGGCTGATTGCCGTCGTAAAGCGTGTTCAACCCACAGCAAATGCTGGGCTAGCTCGTAATGACAGCACTTCATGCAGCCGTGTGTAACTTAAGCAAGCTTCCCGGCCGTCAGCTCGGGGCGGGACCTTTGCTTAGTCAAACTGAAGTGGACTTATGAACAGAATGCCACGATATTCAGCTTTCTGAGGCTCGTTAGAGGGGTACGTGTGCCCGTCTTAAACGAGATGCCGCGCGCGTCTGACTGTGCGCGCGCTTTAAGCTTTGAAACTTATTGTGGCGGGTAGCAAGCTCACTTGAGGTTGATATTACCCTTAATATCTCCGAGTATTGGAGCGGAGGTGTGAGCGTCTTCGGATCCGCTAATATAAATCAGCTATATGGCCGAAAAACGTCATAAACCGCTTGGCTGTAAGCCTTTGAGTGGCCGTCCGGAGAGGGCGCGATTCAAACGCTTGGAGCCATGCAAAAGTCTGAGGCTGTCCTTCCTCTAGGAAGAGAGAATAACAGCCGTAAGACCGTGCTCGTTTGCGCCATCAGCATCGTAGCGGAGAAACTGAGGTGGGCTGCGAGCGAATTTGGCAGAAAGGTGTTAGAGACACCGTACAGTCGTGGGGTGTCAATACACAGTATATGGCCAAACCGGGGTTTTTTCGGCTAGCGTCGATAGAATTATGGACAGCGGGCCGTGTGTGCGTATTACTGATTGCTTGTCAGTAAGGCGATAAAGTGTTTAGAGACACCGTACAACCGTGGGTGTCAATACACAGTATAGTAAGCACGGAAATTACTCTTTTTAGAGGAATTAAATACCGTTCGCCACTATAGTGAGGTCGCATAGCCGACAGTATTACACAGTATGTTTGGATAAACAGCACACAGAAAACATTACAGGGCAGTCCAGCCGAGGCGCGACATAACCCCTTTTCTCCCAGACAGTTTCGTTCTCTGTTGATGCAGCTGTGCTGCGGAGACCAGAGCTCAGCCGTTCAGGTGCACAAGCCTCAGTAGTGACGGTGACCGAACGGCTCACGGAGCAGAGCAGTATGTCTAGGTGGTTTAATGTCAGACTGAACCCATCGCAGAGAGGAAGTCTGCCGTGAGGCCCGCGGTTTTGCCGTTTATTAAAAGGGCAGAAAAACCGGGTATATATATAAGAATGTACCAATATTCAGCGCACTGATATAGGACGGGACTGAATAAAGGGAGGTATTCGGGCCTCAGTATATTATAAACAAATTCGTTCTGCCTCTGATTCCGTCTAAACCAGAGAGAAATTACCAGGCAGACAAAGAATGAGCTATCTGAAGTGAGATCGGCTCAGGCCAGTAAAGCTCTATAATAAGTGTTTTAGCGCTCCAATAGAGGCGTGTCCGCCTTATCGAGCAGACGAATGAGATCGTGCCGCTCCAGGAGGGGAGGGGCATGAAGCTCTCTTATAATGAGTGTTCTTGGTGCTCCAATAGCGGCGAATCGGCCCTATCGAGCAGACGAATGAGATCGCGCCGCTCCAGGAGGGGAGGGGCATGAAGCTCTGTAATCGTTGAACACTGGACAGCTGCATTTAGAGGCAGCGAGCCGTAATACCGCGTGCTAGCTAAGCCGTTAAGAGACCTCACCACTGTGGGGAAAGGAGCGAGGGACTCCGCGAGCGTGGAGCACGAGTGGCTGTGCTATGACAGAGACAGGGGCAGACCGCCCGTGTTTGCTTGTCGTATGCATCTATCCAGGTCTACGGTTCCCCGCTTGTTCATCTCAACAAGAGAGGAACGGCAGAGGGGAGCAGCAACACAGACAGAACAGCCATGCGTCGTGACGGTATCACCCGATGCACTCGGGGGATTAATATATGTGCCAGAGATCTCGCCACTGAATGTAAGAGGAGCGAAGGGACTCTGTAAGCATGAACGGTTGCGGTGTGACAGAACACAGGGGGGGTTAGTCCGTGTGTGCTTGTCTATGCATCCATCTAGTCTCATGGCTCGCCGTGTGTTCATCCCGGCGAAAGAGGAACAGCAGGGGGAGCACGAAACATGGATAAGACAACCAAAGCATAAGCGCGGTCCCGGCGTGGGAGGTGCCAGACCGGTAACGCGCTCGGAGGAAATTCATAGCAGAGAGGCTCACCGAGCCGCTGTGCTGGACGCTATTACAACAGCGCCTGCTCTTTTAGCTTATAGCTTTATATTAAAAATATTGATCTTACCGGGCGGCCGCAGGGGAGACCTCGTCAGGCGTGTGTCCGCTGCACAGGGCTCGTACCACGGCAAGCGAAGGCTATCTTCGGTTCTCGGCCGGAAAGCGGCAGGGGAAGACGCTAGACCTGGACTCTGCTATCTTCGGTTCTCAGCCGGAAAACGGCAGGGGAAGACGCTAGGCCTGGACTCCGCTGCAGGGCTTTTGTCAACGGCGAGGTAAGGCTCTTCTTTTTCTTCGGAGCAGCGAGAGGTTCGCGCTGAAGGAGAAAATAATGAGCTCCTGACGATTGAACCGCGCTTATATAGGGACGCGTTCCTCCCGCGCGCGGGTTCAAACGTCATTGGTCTGTACTTTGTACAGACGTTAACCAATAGGCTTCAGTCACGGAGTAAACAGGAGTTTCCCCCCATAGCGTCAGCTAACTGACGCAATGCGAAGTGAACCGTATTGAAAGGGAACCATACAACCCTTTTTAGTTTTTTCCTTCAGATTTTTGTTCCCATAATAGTTTGCATAAGGCTGTTATTTTTTAACAATGTTAAAATATTTTAACATGTAAATGTAGCTTAAATAAATTGATTGCAACCACTTACCTTAAGAAAATTGATTAAACTCAATGAATCATTTTTTTCAGTGCAGGAGGAATTATGATAATGTCCATCTTGTATACGTCAACAGGCCCAGGAGTAAACTGTTGCCTACAATCCATGTATCTGTTGTAGTCCAAGAAAAGAATTTTATATTAGAAACAATAGCTTGTGTCATGGGTGTTTTCTTTGGGGTTTGTACCTTTTGCATAACGTTAACATGTACTAATACACACTTACACACCAAAGGAAATGTAAAAATGTGAATTGGACCGTAGCTGCTCTTTAATGTTTAATGTTCATTTAACTTTGAACAAACAGTTTCCAGTACACTGTCAGAAATAAAGGTACAAAACAGAAAAGGTACAGTTTTGTACCTTTATTTCTGAGTGTGTAATAGTGTAATATCTACAGATTTGTTTTAACAGTGTGCCTTTAAATAAGAAATTTATATTCAAGATGTGTGCTGGTCTATGGTTTATAAGAGATATATAAGAGAGGGGACAGGTGAATCTTGAGGTCTTCAATTTGCTGGAGTGAAGTGCAGGATAGTTTAGTTGACTTTAAATGATCACTCTTATTGAGTTTACATTGGCATATGTTGAAGTTTAGGGACTACTCTGAGAAACTGCATGATAGTTTTAGTTCTCACTAGGGTGTGTGTGTGTGTGTGTGTGTGTGTGTGTTTGTGCTTGTTTGTCTCTATGAGTCTATTGATCGCCAATCACCATATATCAAAAGACTTGTGTTCTGCCCAACTGGCTATCAATGAATTATTGAACAAGTGTAAGAGACAAAAAAGATGACGAGAGAGAAAGATCTTATACTCTTTCATTTTCTCATCTCTCTCTCTCTCTCTCTCTCTCTCTCTCTCTCTCTCTCTCTCTCTCTCTCTCTCTCTTTGTTTTTTGTGGGACAGCAGATAAAGCTGTTGAATAATTCAGGGTGTATTGAGTATCTCCTCTCGGCTGTGTCTGGCTGTTAGCCCCTACTCTGGAATTGAGGTGGCACGAAAAGGTAAAGAGAAGTGACTGTGAGCCAGGACACAGAAATACACCATCCACCATTTTTTGTAAAGAAAAATGTGACCTAAATGTATAACAGAGGTGTGTTGCTGATAATTAAATTATAGTGTTAAATATCAGTGGGGTGTATTAGTTATATAGATTAAACAGTATGAAAATTTTACATGATACATTACATTAGTGGTTCCCTTTTCCAAAATATGTGTCCTGCGTGTGGAGAGATCCTATGTGCATCACGTGTTTTGTCAAAATAAGTGCCTGCTGCACACGCATCAAAACCATTTATGATAAAAGAGACGCTCACGTTCCCTAAACACACGCTAGACACTCCCTTAACAGTAAACTCTGATTACGCATGAGATTGTGCGAGTATCTGGCAAGCGCGAGCGTCTCTTTTCAAGTTCAAGTACAAGGCAGCAGGCACTAATTTGGCATGACACGTGATGCACACACGATCTCTCAAAGCGCAGAACACATATTCTGAAATGACGAACCACACACATGACAAGCTACATACATGTTGTGACCATAGACTGTAAAAAAAGATGGACGACGCCTGTTCACTCTCTTCCATTGGTGAAAAGTGAAGCCGCAAGTGTCCCGATATGGCGCTGACATCTTGGGTCTTGAGTCTGCGCACTAGCGATTTCGGGACCAGTCATGCGCACTAGTGAGCAGGAAGGGAAGCCGCGAAGTCAAAACCCCGCCCTCGCTCTCGTAGAATGCGCATATCACACGATATCACAGCTGTCAATCATGACGTGACACCACCGTTTTTATATCATTAAATAACTAACTAAACACAAACCTATTTTAAAAACAAACATTTGAATTTACATCAGCGTGATAAAAACTACAGTAAATGACAGAAACCAGCTTCGGAAAAAAGATAATTGAAGTGTAATTAATTTTTTTAGTTGGTCCCAAGTCCCATTGAATAACATGGGGAGGCGGGGTTTATGACCTATACTGGGACCAGTCACTGGGGGGCGATCGAGACGTTTTGGCTTCACTTTTCAGGGCTTGTGCGGCACGCTTGGTTGTGACGAACTTCGCATCGTGCGCTTTAAAAAAAGAAGTCACCAGCCGTCACTGATAATGACCAAAATCACCACGGTTATCAATATTATCATGGTTTTGCGAAAAGAGTAAAAAAAATATGCAAACCAAATTTTAAATTGATTGTATATGTAAGTGCCCTTTTGTTCGCACAAACATCAAATAAGAATGAAAAAGAGAGAATGTGAAAAACGTTTTTACCTTGTCTTAGTTGAATAACCGTAGTCTACCCGCATTCACGAGCATAAAAAAAATGCTGAACATCTGCGTTTCATAGAAATTCCTCTATAAATGTCCGCCAGAAAATGGCCCAATACATTTTACCTAAAATGCATCTGACTGCCCCCCCACTCTCATTCAATTCCCTCCCCTTCAAAATAAATTGCAGCATGTTCGCGAAGTTCAAGGTGAAATAGCGAGTCCCGTTCCGAGGTGTGCTCTTCTATCTGTAAAATTTTGGTCTGTCTGTGTTCTGAAGTTTACATTGCTTTGAGTGGCAGCCAATCAGCATCAAGTGCTTGCATTTCATAATGAGGTTGCCAGTTAAGCCCAAAGGGATGCCAAATAGTTGCAAAACCATGCTTTTAAAATCCCCCACCCTAATATAGCTTTCTGAGAGAGGTTTTTTGGAAGCTTCTAATGCTGCGTTCAAACCAGCCACGGTAGAGGCGTCAAGCGCGAGTGATTTCAATGTTAAGTCAATGTGAAGATGCATTGACGTGCGTCTTGAGGTCTCGCGGGGCGAATGAGGTGTTTAGCATGGCGCATGAGACGCCATTTCACGATGCGCAATTGGCGCGAATTGAGCGTTGCCGGTGGAAACGCACGAGTTGAAAAATGTGAACTTTGGTTGAAAAGCGCGGCGCGTTAACCAATCAGGAGCTTGCTCTAATAGTGACATGATTACAGGAAGCGAGCGGAGTCGCAGAAGACCCTCTCATGACGTGAATTTCCACATGAATGTCTCGATGAATAGAATTGAACGAAGCGAGTAAACTCAAAATGTTCAAGCGGCAAACTAGACGCTGTAGATGCGAATTTGATGCCTCAAACGCGGCTGTTGTGAACCCGCGGTAAGGCATTACAGACCCAACCAAAATTTTGTTTCTACATGTCACATCACAGAACAAGGATAAATACCCTTTTCAATAATTCTATGTCACCTTTAACATTAATCATGGCACATTTGGAGTCATAAGATAAGTGATCATCTAGTCAGATAAAACACAAGCGAGTAAAAAGTGAGATTTTCATATAAACACAGGACAAAGCAGCAAGTCATCTGTCTGCGTCTGTTGTGACAAAATCGGGTTTACTTTATGACCCAGGAGTAAGCTGCATGACACCTGTGCTCACAGCAATAGGCTTTATGCCCAGCTGCACTACTTCCTGAACTTCAGCCAGCTCCTTGTTTCCTGTCTGCCATTATTGGACAAACTGATTAATCCAGGTGTGCCTGACCTCAGTAGTCACAAACAAAGAGATTAATCCAGGTGTGTCTGACGTCAGTAGTCACAACAACAATAATCAGACACACCTGGATTAAACAGTTTGTCCAATAATGGCAGACATGAAACAAGAGTCGTTTCTCAAAACCAAGTACGCCGAACTCGGACTTGTGTCCTTCGTAGTTCGAACTTGCAAGTTCAGACTCGGAAGAACGAACTCCTGACGCGAAATGCATTCTGGGAAACTTCGCTGTCATAACTCCACACAAGTCTCCTCTGATGCATCCTCGATAAAATGGGCGGATCAAGAACACATCCGGGGATTTTATGTGAACTTGGGCTTGATGCAAACTTTGAATTGGAACAGTACTTGGGCCTGATGACGTTTCACAAGTCCGCAAGAACACAAGTACAGACAAGAATGCATATTGAGAAACGGCTAAGGTGCTGGCTGAAGTTCAGGAAGTAGTGCAGCTGGGCATAAAGCCTATTGCGGAAGAAACAAAGAAAGTAAAAAGGAACTTTAAACTCTTCAGATCACATCATTTAATGGAAAATGAATAGAAAAGATGGATCTATCTAAAGAAATATTAAGTAAACATGTGTCAGTACAACTAGATTTTCCTGAATGTAATTTTTTTTATTTAAGAAAAGGGGGTTTCAAGCCATGACATGGTCACGGTTAAATGGTAATTAAAAAATGTCAGAAATCCTGTTGTGTGGGGGAACCTCAAGGACAAACGCACATGCATGCTGTAGATTGTCACATGAAACAAAAAGATACCCAATCAGAAAGCTAGCTGATGAAAGACGAAACCATAATAACCGCAGTCCTGGTGCAGCAGGCACAGTCTAAAGTGAGATGGACATCAGAAATGTAAAAAGCAGTCTACTGTTTTAATGACATTTTATTACGGCGGCCGTTTTTGTTTAGTGTGAAGTCACGTTTGACCATGACAGACATTGTGAGATTTCCTGTGTTGTCCATGGAGACTCACATTGTTTGTGAACTTACGTGAAGGGAATTTGAAGATGTTTGGTGTGCTGTGATGACCACTCGCTGTCATTGTGACACACGTTTGGGCCGGTTTTATCGCTGGACATAGATATGTCTTTGTGACTCTGTTACGGCGCACAAACAATGCTCGCTTTGATGACCGAGTGATGCATTGGAGTGACCCAGAAATGACAAAACATCAGCGTATGATTCGGGAAGGAAAAAAACTGTTCAGCAGCTATGAGCAAGACATGAAGTGGCACATTGACACGACAGTGATAAAATGTCACGGTGACTCGGAGACCGGAAAGAGAGCGAGTGAACAGGGACTGTGGCAGGTATGATAGGGGCGAATAACAGTCTGGACGGTATTTTTCAGGGCCGTGTGACAAAAACGACAACACTGACCTTTTAAAGATGTATATATGAGGACGTTGAAAAGAAGCAGTGCACTAAACGTGTGACAGATAAAACGCTGTTTGGGAATAATCATCACTTGACTGTCTTAAAAATAAGCAGTTAGTGACACGCTTGAGCTTCGTGTGGAACGTGTCAGACATGGGAAATAAAGTCAGACTTTAAGGTCACTGTGTGTTATTACCGTAGTAACTTGCCCTGGTCATCCCTGAGGCTTTGTACTTGGGACAGCTATATTAAGTGTTCGGTGCCGAGCGGTAGATCTTTCGTTTGACAGACTATTTTTGTGTGTATCTGCGTCCTTACATGTGGACAAAATGTTCTTCATAATTGTATTTAATGGAGTGTTGCTAAGGCAACCACCACTATTATTATTAAGTGCTACACAGTATTATGTTACAGATATGAATGATACCTCGAATCGAATATTGCATGGGTTGTTAAGGGGAGATGTACTGTTATTTTCCAAGTGCATGACAATTATTGCCTATGGATGATGAATGAGCAAAGACATTTCATAAACTTACTGTACATCGAAAGAGAGGAGCTTAAAGCCTAATTTAGGGACTCCGGGTCCCCTAGATAGAGACTTGGAGCGGGTTCCAATAAGCAAGGTTTCAGAAAATGCCCGCAACCACATACATATTACATTTATGCATTTGACTTTATCTAAAGCAACTTACAGTGCATTGAAGCCTTATATTAATTCAGTATGCATTAGAGGTCTTATTGGGTCCAAAGAAATGTACCTGACCCGAAATGACCCAAATCTCTTTTTTTCAAAGAAAGACTCGACCTGAGACAAACCAGAGAAAATAAGACCTGATTCCGAACCATTGGCAGTTTTTTATTAAGTCGACTGGCCCCGAATGTAAATGGCACCGATATGTGTGCAGTCTGCATCCCCACATGCACCAGTCAGACAGAAAGAAACCCCTGTTGGCCTCGCATCCAATTTGGCGATGACACCAATGGTACACAGCAAAAAATGACTTTCTTACTTAGTATTTTTGTCTTGTTTTTTGTAGAAATATCTAAAATTCTTAAATTAGGATGTATTTTCTTGATGACCAAAATGACCTAAAAAAGGTCTAGTTTAAAAAAAAACTATACTATTTAAGTGAATTTATTGACAAGCAAAATTATCTGCCAATGGGGTGCAAAAATTTAGCTTGAATTACACTGCAATTTTTTTTTTTTGTCTTGTTTTCAGTAAAAATATCTAAAAATTCTTATATTAAGATGCTTCTTCTTAATGAGCAAAACGACCCAAGAAGATAAGTCTAGTTTTTAGACCAAAAATATCAAATTTAAGTGATTTTGTGAATAAAACATCTACCAATGGGGAAAGCAAATTTTTCTTGCATTTTTCTTGAATTTAGTGTTTAAGAAAAATTTTCATGTTTTTTTGCTTACCCCATTGGCAGATTTTTTTGCTTGTTTAATGCACAAAATCGCTTAAATTTATTTTCATTTTCTTGGATCGTTTTGCTCATCAAGAAAAATCATCTTAATTAAAAAAAAATGTGATAGTATTTTTGTCTTGTTTTCAGTTAAAAATATCTAAAAATTCTTAAATTAAGATGAAAAATTCAAGAAAAATTTTCTTTCCCCATTGGTAGATGTTTTATGCACAAAATCACTTAAATTTGATATTTTTGGTCTAAAAACTAGACTTATTTTCTTGGGTCGTTTTGCTCATCAAGAAAAAGCTTTTTTTAGATATTTTTACCGAAAACAAGACAAAAATATTTTTTTTCTTGAAAATAATTTTTGGCAGTGTAAGTGTTTAAGAAAAAAAGAAATGTTATTTCAAGATTTTTTTTTGTTTTATGCACAAATTCGCTTAAATTGTATATTTTTTGTCTAAAAGCTAGATTTATTTTCTTAGGTCATTTTGCTCATCAAGAAAAAGCATCCTAATTTAAGAATTTTGAGATATTCCTACTCAAAACAAGACAAAAATACTGAGTAAGAAAGTCTTTTTTTTGCAGCGTAACTGCTAAAATGTGCATTCAAAATTGATTGACAGGTCTGTCTCAATGAAAATTAACCTACCGCCAGCCACACGATGTCGCGCTCTTGGCAAACGGGAGTGGGGGCTGGTTGAAAAAGGACTCACGCACACACCGGAGATAGTTTAGGTGGTCTCGAGTAAAAAAAAAAACATTAATTTTAAATTACCTGAGACCCGATGTTGCTATTATTATACACAAACCTGTGTCCGAGGCTCACATTAAACATTTAGACTTGAACCCTCTAGGGTCGGACCTCGGGTTTTCGGATCTAAGTGGACCTGTGAAGAGCTTTATTATGCATGTTCCATGAGATCGAACCCACAACCAGGGGGGCAGGGTTTCATATTTTATTGAAGCAGCCCCTGGGCACGGCCATTAGCTTGCGGACCCCCACCTGCTCTTAGCATTCCATTGACTCCCATTCATTTTGGAATCACTTTGACAGTGAATAACTTTGCATCTGAGGCGTTTAAAGACTCAATTTGTGCATCAATTATTTCTAAAGAAACACGAAAATGTATAAAAGGCTCCATTACCTTGTATCTTACGTTATGGCCCAGTAGAAGCAGTTTTAGTAAAACTATGCTAACGATTGCGTCATAACCACGCGACTCTCTGTCGCACAGTAGAGAAATTACCGTATGGACAGGAGGAGAAGCGCATGTGAACATGGCGTACTGGCGTTAAACATAAAATAAATAAATACTATGCAAAACGACAAAGTAATTAATCAGAATACTAAATATACTTAATACAAAATGTACTCCTGTTCACGCTCGCCGTTTCTGCAAGATTCGGTGGGTGATTCAGATTTCTCTTGGCACAGCTATTAGAAGACTTACAATTCTCAGACAGGTTGCCCACGTCACCAAGCTCAGTTTGAGTCTGCGCAGTACGCTCGACCCCCCGGAAGTGTGAGCTTCTAATTGGCTTCACTTGTCTCCGTTGAATCCAACGGGGTCGCTGTGTCCATTTCTTTTACTGTCTATGCCCACAACCTTTCCATTGCTAATGCAATGCCCTACCAGTTGCACTAACACTGCAAAAATGACTTTCTTACTTAGTATTTTTGTCTTGTTTTCAGTAGAAATATCTAAATATTCTTAAATCAAGACCTAAGAAAATAATTAAAGTTTTTAGAAAAAACAAATCAAATTTAAGTGAATTTGTGCTTAAAACAAGCAAAAAACTGCCAATGGAATAAGAGAATTTTTGCTGAATTTTTCTTGTATTAAGTAAATTTAAGAACAAATTTCTCATTCCATTGGCAGATTTTTTGCTTGTTTTAAGCACAAATTTTGCTTACATTTTATATGTTTTGTCTAAAAACTAGACTTTTTTCTTAGGTCATTTGCTCATCAAGAAAATACATCTTGATTTAAGAATTTTTAGATATTTCTACTGAAAACAAGACAAAAATACTAAGTAAGAAAGTTATTTTTTTGCAGTGAACACACAACTATTAAAAATAACACTGCAAAAAATTATTTTCAAGAAAAAATCTTAGTATTGTTGTCTTGTTTTCAGTAAAAATGTCAAAAAATTCTTAAATTAAGATGCTTTGTCTTGATGAGAAAAACGACTCAAGAAAATAAGTCTAGTTTTTAGACCAAAAATATCAAATTTAGGTGATTTTGTGCATAAAACAAGCAAAAAAAATCTGCCAATGGGGTAAGCAAATTTTCTTGAAATTTTCTTGAATTTAGTGTTTAAGAAAATATTTTAAGATTTTTTGCTTACCCCATTGGCATATTTATTTGCTTGTTTTATGCACAAAATCACTTACATTTTATATTTTTGCTCTAAAAACTAGACTTATTTTCTTGGGTCGTTTTGCTCATCAAGAAAAAGCATCTTAATTTAAGAATTTTTTGATATTTTTATTGAAAACAAGACAAAAATACTAAAAAAATTTTTTCTTGAAATTAATTTTTTTGCTGTGAACATAGCAACCACATTGCAATGCATGTGCTAGTAAATAAATACTTTTTCACAGGCAAGCACCATCCACATTTTCTTCATAAAATGTTAAAGTGTAGTTATTATAGTGGCAATGCACAAATGTTTGTGTGCGCATGCTGCGGTGCTAATTATTATGTGTGGTGTTTGTGTGCGAGACTTCAAGGGGTTTTCTATGTTGTTATCACAGTTTAGTCGTGTCTGACTCATGTTTCGCAGTTGGGGGTGTGTGTCCGCAGGAATAGACCAATCTGTCTAGATCTGTCCTTTGAGAATCACACGCACACACACATTCTCCCTCTCTCGCTTGCAAGGGTGTGGTGGTGTGTTGAAAAATTAACTTCCTGTTGGCGATTCCCTCATGGCATCGTAACGGATGGGTTTACATTACCGGAGTCAATCTTGCTCTCTGAGCGCATCAGGAAATGGTTCTCTCTCCAACCCGACACCGTAGGGAGAGTTTTTTCTTGTAGTAAAAGTGTGATAAGACCTGAACACTTTCCCTTTTGCTTTTCCTCCTAATGCTCACCAGGAGGAATAGCGGGACAGTCTGTATCTCCAAAAGATTAAAAATGAAGAGGCGAGATTAAAGCGAAGGAATTTAATAGCCACTTTTTAATATGTCAAACACCAAGCCAGACATTTGGTGGCACAAATCAGAATAAAGAGTGGCAAATTCCTATTTGTGCAAATTTTCAGTTATCTGCTCAAACACCTTGTGTGCTTTATGATACCACTTTTAGTAACATGAAACATACCGTATGACTGTTAGATTGTGCTTAGGGATGTTCATACAGTATTGAGCGGTTTATTATTAACCGAAGGTAAGAATTTATGACCGATTAATTTTATCAGTTAAAAGAAAAAAAAATTGTTAATTGTCTACAGACATTTCGCTACATCTCAATTTGAGAATGGCCTGTAAATGAGGCAAATTATTGCTGCCCTGACGGTCTGGTTAAATAATCATTTGTATAAGAAATCATTTGTATTGGATATGTGTCCGTGCTCGAGTATGGTTTGGAAGCTTCAAGGAGATGCGCATGTGTGCGTAACATGACGCGGCCCATCTCCGTCTCGCTCGTGTCCGGACAGACCTTCGCTGATCGCCTCTGTCCTAGACCTTTACCATAAACATCTCACTTTTTGCACAAACAAAGAAAGAAGACGCAAAAGTAAAACGTTTTGAAATGTGTCCTGCTTTAGAAATTGCCAATTCGGAGATGAAAAAGAGACAATCCGTCATCTTTAAAGGGACACTCCACTTTTTTTGAAAATATTCTCATTTTCCAGCTCCCCAAGAGTTAAACATTTGATATTTACCGTTTGAATTTCATTCAGCTGATCTCCGGGTCTGGCGGTAGCACTTTTAGCATAGCTTAGCATAATCCATTGAATCTGATTAGACCATTAACATTGCGCTAAAAAAAAACCAAAGAGTTTTATAATTTTAAAACTTGACTCTTCTGTAGTTACATCATGTACTAAGACCGCCAGAAAATTAAAAGTTGCAATTTTTTTCTAGGCAGATATGGCTAGGAACTATACTCTTAAACTGGAGTAATAATCAAGGACTTTGCTGCCGTAACATGGCTGCAGCAGGTGTAGTGATATTATGCACTGCCCGAAAATAGTCAATATAGTCAAAAAGTAATTAAACTATACAATCCGTTATATCCAGTTATCTAGTTACCATATTGTAATGAGATGAGTGACATGGCTATACATACTTTAATACTTTGTTTCTAGACTTCTATTAAGTTTTTCGACACGGGCACCATTCTTACCTCTGTCTCTACAGTAATGTCAAATGATCCTGTGCGAATGCGCGTTCTTGAGGTTCTGAGTGAGACGCGGAGCTACGTCTGAGCACATAGTAACAAAAATGATCAACGCATCGTTTAAATGAGCGGTAAAAACCCGGTTTTGTCGTGGGTTCCTTGCACGCACGAGTGTGAAGCCTATGAATGAAGACACGTCAATAGGCTTGTTCGACTTCATGCGGCGCCGCAACAATCGACAGCCGGGTGACGTAAAACTAGCGCGAGAGTGATCCGCAAAATCATACGGAGGAGTTTGCTTTTAAATCGCTCTCGCAGAACTTTGGCGTCATCCGGCTACCGGTTCTTGTGGCGCTGCATGAAGTCGAACAAGCCTATTTTCTTCTCGTCAGTTCACACGCACCAGCGCAGCGCGTACACTGGCGTGGAGCAGAGCGAGACCTTGATGCATTTTAAACCCTGCATATGTATCCGAGTCCTGATCGGGAGGTAACGTCCGATTCCAATCGAGTCTGAAACCATGTGATCGGGGCCGATTTCCAAACACGTGATCGGATCGGGACATCCCTAGTGTTAAAGGACAAGTTCGGTATTTTACACTTAAAGCCCTGTTTTCAGATTGTTTATGATGAAATAGAAAGGTTTTGATTGAAATTTCGACATATGCGGCTGCCCCGAGAATTTTGGGGGGTTTGTGTTTCACCTCCCACCTTTACAATGGGTTTAATGGTGCACTGGAACAATCCTTCCTAAAATGCATTGAACTTTCGTTTACAAAGACGTGAAACTCACCGAGTGGTCAGGTGTGTTCTCTGATATGCTCACACAAAAATCGCTGCAAAAGATGCTTTCCAACAGGTTTTATCGTAGTTTTCTCCAACTCCATTGACTTGTATTAGTTGTGCTGTGAGGTACGGTATTACTCCGCGCCGGGAACTTTGTTTCTATTCTTGCAATTGGCAATGGCGGATTAGCGCCACCACCTGGGCTGGAGTGTTTATTATTCAAGCTCTAAGCGGAAGAATGTACGGGTGTGAGGCGTTTGGAAAAATAGGTCCACAAGTTAACAACGAATGCTAAAACAGCTGTTGGAAAGCATCTTTTGCAGCGATTTTTGTGTGAGCATATCAGTGAACACCCCTGACCACTCGGTGAGTTTCACGTCTTTGTAAACGAAAGTTTAATGCATTTTAGAAAGGATTGTTCCAGTGCACCATTGTAGAGGTGTGAGGTGAAACACAAACATCCGAAAATTCTCAGGGCAGCCGCATATGTCGAAATTTCAGTCAAAACCGTTTTATTTCATCATAAACAATCTTCAATCAAATAAACGTCGCACACCTGTGTGCGATAGGTGCGTAGGAAAAAAGGACTCGAAAGTCCAAATATAGACTGATAAAAAAGGAGAGGTCCCGCACACTATCCACTTGCAAAAATAGAAAAGATTTATTACAACGTTTCGATCTTTCGATCTTCTTCAGGCATCAAAACATCTATTAAATACATATGTCACTTCCGTGTATTTAAAAGGATTATCTTGACCAATCACATTGTCAAGGTCAAAACTAAACCAATCACAATGAGCAATAAAAAAACATCATAAACTCCTCACAACCAATCACAGGGAATGGAAAAATACATCATCATAGATTCATCACATTACAATAAATGGTAGACACTCATCATATTACAATGGATAATAGAATGTAATCTCATAAACTCATCATATCACAATAGATAAAAGAACACATCCTCAAAATAAAAGTCAATGAATGGTAGAACACATCTTCATACAGTCACCATCATAATAAATAATGTTTCCTCATACATTTTAGAAAAAAATATAAGGTTATAACATTACATTATAAATTGCCTCATCATTCATCCCGAAAGGAGATAACGTGTTTAAAGTAAAAATCCAAAAAAGTTCTCGTCTCTGTAAGAGCAATTCAATGTTTCCGCCTCTAGGTGGCATTCTGACAACCTCTATCCCACAAAACCGTAAGGTTGACACATCATGATTATGAGATTATGAGAACTTTTTTGGATTTTTACTTTAAACACGTTATCTCCTTTCGGGATGAATGATGAGGCAATTTATAATGTAATGTTATAACCTTATATTTTTTTCTAAAATGTATGAGGAAACATTATTTATTATGATGGTGACTGTATGAAGATGTGTTCTACCATTCATTGACTTTTATTTTGAGGATGTGTTCTTTTATCTATTGTGATATGATGAGTTTATGAGATTACATTCTATTATCCATTGTAATATGATGAGTGTCTACCATTTATTGTAATGTGATGAATCTATGATGATGTATTTTTCCATTCCCTGTGATTGGTTGTGAGGAGTTTATGATGTTTTTTTATTGCTCATTGTGATTGGTTTAGTTTTGACCTTGACAATGTGATTGGTCAAGATAATCCTTTTAAAATACACGGAAGTGACATATGTATTTAATAGATGTTTTGATGCCTGAAGAAGATCGAAAGATCGAAACGTTGTAATAAATCTTTTCTATTTTTGCAAGTGGATAGTGTGCGGGACCTCTCCTTTTTTATCAATCATAAACAATCTGAAAACAGGGCTTTAAGTCTAAAATACCGAACTTGTCCTTTAACAAACCATCGTATTGGACTAATACTGTAACATCTTTGACTAACAATTGCGTTTTGAACATTACATGAAACCTTACATAATGAAAAAAAATTATGTCATCAAACACAACATTTATAAAACTTGACTTTACCTCATGTGATACCTCAACATGATTTCTCGTTCCCGTGTGATTGATGGGCATCACCGTTTGAGTTAAAGACAACAAATCCCATCAGTCCACGTTGCTTCAGAGCATCATTAATCTACGTCATTGTTATTGATTTGATGTGGCGCCCTCTAGCGGAGCGGATTATACTAATTGCATCTTTAACAGTTAATGTTCGTTTAACAAGCTGCGGTTATTAATATGATAAAGCAATAGGTTTTATACACTATCAGAAATAAAGCTACAAAAGCTGTCACTTGGATGGTACCCTTTATAAAGGTCCTAATAATGTATGCACAATGTAGGTGTAGATATGTACCCTGGAGTTAACAATTTGTACCTTTGAGGTACTAATATGCACCCTTTAGGTACAAAGGTGTACGTTTTGCAGCTTTTGAATCTTTTTTAAGAGTGTTTTAAAAAGCATTATTATATTTTTTATTTATTAGGTGTAAGCTATAGTTTTTATTTTTGGCAAATAACCCAACAGTTATGATGTTTTTTTGGAAATGTTTCTGTATTTTATGAGAACAGGGTATGTGAACTTGGACACTGTTTGTATATCATGTCTATTATTAATGTTTTGTATTATCTTGAGTCAAACGAATTTTCATTCACGCAGATTAGGAATCACAGCTTGTCTAGGGAGGTTGTTGGTCCCATCACTGGTAGAAATGATCAAATTTGGCAATGGCAGTTAATTGTATATGTATGTTGGATCACTAGATGGAGCTGCTTCATCAGATCAAGATGTGATGAATATAGATGAGGGTACATATCAAAAATGGCAATGGTTCTCAATCACAGTCATCTATCAAAAAGTGTATCTTTTGAGAAACAGATATCAGGCCGCTCGACTGCATGACATCCTTTTAATAACATTGAAACTTTCTACACAGTGCTGCTTTCATAAAACCAAACAATTATGCAAAATGTCCCAGGCGATCACTTTAACCTGAACAAATATTGTTAATACTGACATATTTCTTCTTAAACATGCAACAAGAAATGCAATTGTTATGTGATTTTTACACAATTACACTGTTCTGCACGGGTAGGCTTCATACGTATGTTATTTGTTTTAGGAGTGAGATGTGATTTTCACCGCTGCACAGAGCATCGTCATATCGTGGCATAGATCCATTAGTCTAATTTTTGTCTATAATTGGCTGGTTCTGGCGCTCGGAGCGGGCTTATGCAAGCAAGCCCAATAGCACGCTCTTGTTAATGTTTAAAGAGTCATTTGGGTAGCAAGAGCAATTTCAGCTAACTTCAGTTCTTGACACTTAACATGGATCATTTTACTCAATCTGACTCTGGTGTGCCGTGAAGCTAGGATTTATATGTGCATGCATGAGAGAGCGAGCGAGTTATCTTTTATGTACAGGTGTGAAGCAAGAGGCACTCAGGATACAGCTGATGTTGTGTAGTTTTTTGTGTCCAAATGTAATTATAATGCAACACCTTAAATATCTGGGATATATCGGACCAGCAGTGTCTGAAAGGAGGGGAGATGTTGTGACCTCTTAGACTCTTAGCTTTTTCCAGTGGGGGGCTTTGGAAAGGGCACAAAGCTCAATACATGACCCAACTCCAGATGTTACCTCGTGTCCAACATCAGCTATCATCCAAATGAACCATCGGCCTGTACAGACAACTTCATTAGCTTGCTGGATGGTCCAAAAGTCCCATTTTAGATGTTTGCTTTTGCTATCATGAAAGTATTAGGTAATACATTTAAGCATTACAGCAGTGCATAATGATTCAGTATCTTGTGCCTCTTTTCATCATAGCACCTCTGCCCCTCTGGCAGTAGGTAAAGTCTCAGTAATCACTCGGTCCAAGAGCACTGCATGTGAACAAGCCACGCCCACTTATTTACATACTGTACATAGAATAGAAAAATCTGCAATGGTATAAACCATAAAACCGCCCAGCCCATACCATGGTACCTAATGTTTACCATGCAATAATACTGCTGTTTCACTTTACCATAGTACCAAATATATGCAAGCATGACACGTTTAATATTGATTTTGTGATTTTAATTAGTGGAGTTTGCTTAGGCAAGCATCCCTCTTAAAGCTTAAATGTAGGGTTAGGGATTTGTTCAAATACTTTTAAGTATTACACTTTGTCACTATCTCATCCACACTGTGCAACAGACATAGAAGCCACGATCACCCACAATCCTTCCCTGTCTAGAATTGCATTGCTGAGCACCAATTACAAAATGTAAAACTCAGGTAAGTTCAGGTAGAGACGGATGTAAAAGAGATGAGCTCAGTTTCTCTGTCAAAGCACAACAGATCCACAGAGAGGCTTTTAGCATACAGAAGAGTAAAGAAGTGTGAAACAGCATTAGCTTCATCCCATAACAAACTCGTTTCTCTTACAGGAGATCTTTTAAGCTTTAAAGCCACCCACACAGGCAGTTTGGAGTGTAATAGGTGTTCCTTTGCACTTTTGGGTTTCAGCTGTTACAGGGTCAGTCTTTGGGTCCTTCACTTATTTTGACTTGGTACACACACACACACGCACGCAAGCACGCACGCACGCACGCACACAAATTGGACTAAGCAGTAAGGCATTGGTTCTCAAACTGTAGGGCAGGAAGGTGCAAGGCAGGCCCAGTTTTATGACATTGGTTAATCTAATACGTTTTGTTGAATTCTAAGTTTAAGATTGTTATATGTCATATTTTTGGGGGGGGGGGGGTGCAAAGAGATGCATTGGTTCAGTTTATAATACACTGCAAATCACGCTAAACACTTTGGGGCGGTTTCCCGGACAGGATTGGATTAGACTAGACTAGTCCTGGACTAAAATAAATGTAAGAGCTGTCCAAACTTAACACTGCAAAAAATGCCTTTCTTAGTATTTTTGTCTTGTTTTGTGTAAAAATATCTAAAAAAAATTTAAATTAAGATGTATTTTCTTGATGGGCAAAATGACCTAAGAAAATAATCTAGATTTGACAAAAAAAATATAAAATTTAAGCAAATATGTGCTTAAAACAAGCAAAAAATCTGCCAATGTAATAAGAATTTTTTTCTTGAATTAAGTGTTTCTGAAAAAGTAAACTTAATTCAAGAAAATGTTTCTAATTCCATTGGCAGATTTTATTTTTTTTGCTTGTTTCAAGCACTAATTTACTTAAATTTTATATTTTTTGTCTAAAACTAGACTTATTTACTTTGGTCATTTTGCTCATCAAGAAAATAAAACTTAAATTAAGAATTTTTAGATATTTTTTTTTACTGAAAACAAGACAAAAATACTAAGTAAGAAAGTCATTTTTTGCAGTGTAGGCAAAAAATGACTTTCTTACTTAGTATTTTTGTCTTGTTTTCAGTGAAATATCTAAAAATTCTTAAATTAAAATGCTTTTTCTTGATGAGCAAAATGACCAAAGTAAATAAGTCTAGTTTTAAGACAAATAATATACAATTTAAATAAAATTGTCCTTAAAACAAGCAAAATTATCTGCAAATGGGGTGAGAAAAAAGATTGTGAAATAAGATTTTGTTTTTCTTAAACACTTAATTCAAGTAAAATTTTCTCACCAAGCATAATTTTTGCTTGTTTTAAGCACAAATTCACTTAAATTGTATATATTTTTTGCCTAAAACTAGTATTATTTTCTTAGGTCATTTTTCTCATCAAGAAAATACATCTTGATTTAAGAATTTTTAGATATTTTTACTCAAAACAAGACAAAAATACTAAGTAAGAAAGTGATTTTTAAGTAAGACTTACACTGCAATAAATGATTTTCAAGAAAAAAAAAATTCTTAGATATTTTTACTGAAAACAAGACAAAAATACTAAAAATTCTTAAATCAAGATGCTTTTTCTTGATGAGCAAAACGACTCAAGAAAATAAGTCTAGTTTTTAGACCAACAATATCAAATTTAAAGGAACATTATGTAAGAAATTTATATAAATTAATAATAAAATGGCCCTGACATGTCACTAGACATTAAAAAATTATTTTGATTTCAAATACGTATATCACTGACAACAGTGGTCTGGTCAGGATATTGTCATTTAAAAAGTGGAGTTGCAGCCCTCAACTGATGTTTGTGTTGTCATGTTGTGTATTGGCCACCAGTTGTGTGATTGCAGTACCAGTTTTAGCCACAAGTTTTGTGGTTGCAGTACCAGTTTTGGCCACAATTCTACATACTGTTCCTTTAAGTGATTTTGTGCATAAAACAAGCAAAAAAATAATAAAAATCTGCCAATTGGGTAAGCAACATTTTCTTGAATTTTTCTTGAATTTAGTGTTTAAGAAAAATGTTCAATATTTTTTTGCTTACCCAATTGGCAGATTTTTTTGCCTTTTGGTTTGCTTGTTTTATGCACGAAATCACTTAAATTTGATATTTTTTGTCTACAAACTAACCTTATTTTCTTGGGTCGTTTTGCTCATCAAGAAAAAGCATCTTAATTTAAGAATTTTTTGATAATTTTACTGAAAACAAGACAAAAATACTAAAACATTCTTTTCTTGAAAATCTTTTTTTGCAATGTATGCAATGAAAATAAATGTGACTCTGTCTGTGAAATAAAGTCTAAAGTCTCATAATCTAATGTTGAGATTAGGAGCATTAAAGTTTAATATCAATCATTAATTTTAATCTTTGACCTGACATTACTTATTCAATGTTAAATTTTCTTTACATTATGTCGTCTGATTTTATGTAGAAAACAGTAAATCACAATAAAAGATTTAGCTGGGTTTTCACAGGCATGATCACAAATCGTTTGGATTTGGAATATAGTATTTGTGTATGTTTAATATCTTTTGTTTATGATATATCATTTCTTGTCATTTTTTTAACCCTGGGGGCCATGGCAGACTTTCTCTTTCAATGCATGTAAAACATAGGCGTGACGATTTCTCAAACATTTTTATTTTTGAGATTTTAAAGGTTATAAGGCTGAGTAAATGTTCACAATTTTTTATTTCTGGCTGAATTATAGACACACATTTGGATGGACAACCTGAGTTCAGGCGGTCCAGTAGAGTTGAATATGATGAAACTCATTCACCCATCTTGTAAATAACTCTGCCAGCGTCTATTATCTTGAATGCCAGCATCTATTATTTTTAACTGTTTGTCATTCTCCTCGTCTGCCAAAGTAATCCTTTGTTCCATTTCCATATTAATGGAAACATATATTGTATCACCCAGCTTTATCATACTGTGGCAAAGTAAGCCTGGTGTGAGCTGTACTTGTAATGGATAGTGTCATAATGTACCCTGTGTATTTTGTATCAGCTCTCTCATTGTTCTCCTTTCCCGTCATCTGTTCATCACTTCATTAGTATGACAGTGCCAGGACACAGCAGAGAAGGACCTTTTTTAGTTCAAGGATGTGTTTTTTCTTTACTTGTCCTCTATTATTCATACCTGTGTGATTAGGTTCTGCCCGTAATCCTCCCTAAAGTCAAAGTACATGTCTGAATAGAATTGAATAGGGATGTCATGTCAGCCTCTATCCATGATACTGTAAAAATTAAAGCCGGCCTGATATGGATTTTTTGGGGGCCGATACAGATATTAGGGAGTAAAAAATGGCATTCTTTATATCTACATTATATGACAGTACACTTATACTACAGTATATTATACTACAGTACTGTGTTCTATATACAGTACCAGTCAATGTTTGGACATAAATGGGAACTGGTGCTTTATATAAAATACAGTACATACATAAACAGAATAAACGGTATATACATAAACAAATTTTTTGCAATTATCACTCAAATGTAGTCATCAAACACGTACACACCAAAGGAAATGTGAAAAAGTGAATCGGCCCATAGGTGCCTATTAAGACAATGCTTGACTGACAGAATATGTGTAATGTACATGTGGACTTTAGATTTTCATTAATAAAACTAAAATGGCTGCTCTCCGCCTTTTTCATGTTTGTGCGAGCTTATTTATCAGTTGCTCTGAAATATCAGAGGAAGCCTTAAAGGATTAGTCCATTTCCTTAAAATAAATCCAAATAATTTACTCACCACCAAGTCATCCAAAATTTTCTTTGTTCAGAAAAAAATTAGTTTTTTTGAGGAAAACATTCCAGGACTTTAATGGACCCCCAACTCTTATTAGTTTTAATGCAGATTAAAATTGCAGTCTCAAAGGACTCTAAATGATCCCAAAGAGGCATAAGGGTCTTATCTAGGGAAACAATATTCATTTTTGGCAAGAAAAAAAAATGCACTTTTAAGCTTTAACTTCTTGTCTTCCTCGGTTGTGTGACGCGAAAGTAATGACGTCGAAAGGTCAAGTGTAGAATAAACTGACACAAAGACATTAATTAGTATCATTCCACATACAATAACGTCGGAACGGTCCTTTTTCTCCACACTTGTAAACACTGGGGCGTAGTTTCACATACGTTATCCGTGACCTCTTGACGTGATGACGTATTACGTGAGGTCGCACTGGCTCATCACAGGACCGGAGAAAGACGAGAAGTTGTGGTTTAAAGTGCATATTGTTTATTTTTCTTGCCAAAAAATGACAATCGTTTCGCTAGATAAGACCCTTATGCCTCTTTGAGATCATTTGGAGTCCTTCGAAACTGCAATTTTAAACTGCATTAAAACTGTTAAGTGTTGGGGTCCATTAAAGTCCATTAAAATAAGAAAAATCCTAGAATGTTTTCCTCAAAAAACATAATTTCTTCTCGACTGAACAAAGAAAGACATCAACATTTTGGATGACATGGTGGTGATTTTTTTGAAAGAAAATTGACTCATCCTTTAACATTTGCATGTACAAAAGTATTACCATAGACTGTAAAAAATATGGACGTAGTGTCCGTGACGTCACCCATAGGTTTGTGAAGAGCTGTTTTGAAGCCAATTGTACTGTAGGTGGTGTCTGCCGTCGCCATCTTGGTCGCGTGCCACAGCGAAACCACGGTTGCTGAAACCACGGCCACCTAGCTTGACTCTAGTGACAGCAGTGGCAGTTCACCTGTCACTCAAGTGGCCACGCCCTTAATTATGCAGAACTTTATGGCTTAATATAATTTAAATGGATGAGTTACAAAAAATCCCCCCCCTCACAGTTGTAATGAAAGGCAAACTTAGCTAAATAGATCAAAAACCCATTTTGTAGGTTGTAAACATATTATTTTCTGCTGTAAAGTTTGGCATTTTAACATGGGGGTCTATGGGAATTGACTCCCCTTTGGAGCCAGCCTCAAGCGACCAGTCGATAAATTGCAGTTTAAGTCACTTCCCTATTGGCTTCATCAGAGAGATCGAAAGGTTGACCCTCGATGACAACACAAGCAGCATAATATTAATGCGCGTCTGTTTAACCGCACACTCGTGTTTTAGGAACTCGACCATAGACCATCCCCTCGAAGAATTCAGGGCAGAATCGGTTGAAACAAAAGAGACGGTGGACAAAAGAGACGGATTAAAACGTGAATGTGTCTCTCTTGTCCACTTATGATCTGATCAACAAAAAATGCGTCTTAATACCAGGTAAAAAATGTCGTGAAGACAACGCTTGACTGCTGCGCAGATCATATCTGCGGTATATATACCAATTCAGTTATATCTGCGACAGGCTCATATCCGCAAATAAAATCGGCAAAACGATCGTTCGGGCTTAAGTAAAAATAAGCATTCATGAATATCTCTCAGATAAAACCAAGATGTAGCAGAATAGGATTTGAGAATATGAACAAATATTTGTCTCTTTACTGTAAATGCTAATTAAAACCAGACACGTGAATTATGAAAGAGAAAACATGGCTGTTAATTTAATTTTAGATGAACAAATGGCTCTCTTCTCTGATTGCTAATATCCATGTCTGACTCTCATCCTGTGTGCATTTGTTTATGTGTAAGAGAGATTTACGGTAGGCAACATTACTATAAGCTCATTAAGAGCAGCTGAGCAGAACTCGGGGATATGAGTCTCCAAAGTCCAGCAAGAAGTCAAAAGATGTGCTGTAAACACACACGCACCCGTCGTGATGACTTTCATGCATATTCTTCTATCTACCCACCCCTTATTATATTCACACTTATTACACGGCTCTCTGGAATGCTTGATTCTGATTGGTCAGTTGAGACATTTGCAGGTTCGTTCTTTTCAAATAATAACCGCTCCAAAATAATAACGCATAGCCGGACTACTTGCACGAGTAAAATCGTTCCACGCCAATAAAGATCAATAAAGATTACTGTCTGTTTGGCGCCATCTTGTGACAAACACTCGACAACCACGACAAGACACAGAGAGCTTACTGAGACTGAACTTGACAAAATAGAGCATGACAGCTACGAAGCCAACACACAAAAAAAATACAGAATGGGCATTAAAACTTCTCAAAGACTGGCTAAAAGAGAAAAAATTGAGACAAGTATGAAGCAGAGGATCTTAATAAGGTATTACGATCATTTTATGCATCTGTGCAAAGTTTCGCGGAAGGATAAAAATGTTAATTTAAAACAAATATGCCAATAAAATGTTTCAAATTCATATTCATGTCCAGTTTTTTTTCTTATGTGGCAAGTAGCCGTGTAATAAGCGGGATAATGTAGAGGCAGCCGGTAGTTATTGGGAAATAAGCCCCTTCAGTGTGATACAAGACCCTCCGCTTCGCGTCGGGTCCTGATCACACTGTCGGGGCTTATTTCCCAATAACTACCGGCTGCCTCTACATTATCCCTTACATATTATACGCTCGTAGCTGCAAATTATTGCGGTATCTTTTACAAAAATCTTCCACGTTTAATCTATCTTAGTCAACTTTTCCCAATTCTCATCCTCTCTTCCACACGCACTATATCCCAAAGCGGCCTCATCTAAGAATCAATTACCCCTCCAGCGGTAGCAGTGCTGATTCAATTTCTACCTGTCCAACTTGATAACAGCAATCGTATTCTAGTTCCCCTTGCCCCTTTCTCCTTGCTGTTCAACATCCCGCCCCTTTCACCCAATTTCTCATTCACTTCATCTTCAGATGTCGGTATGAATGATTCAAGCATTTCTGTAAATGTAAGCATGGCAGCATGATTTTATAAATTGGTAGTGTTGCTATTGCTATTTAACTTCTCTGTTGGCAGGTTAGCATGGTGTTGAGACAGGACCACGTGCATGGGGACGGGAAGGAAGTGTGTATTCTCTGATGGGCGCTCAACAGTGGAATAAAAATGTGCTTCTCAAGGGAGCTGATGTTGAGAAAAACAAACACTGCTTTTACAAGGCAAGATTGGATTGTGTTTGTGATTATACGAGTGTGAAAGTTTCTTAGATGTTTACAGCTGTGCACATACTAGCACTGTCACTAACCATATTACATAGCAGCACTTCTAAAAATGTAGGTGACAGGTAGCTAATGTAAATACAGCCAGGTATATATCATCTTGATAACAGTTATTCATTTCTGACGATGCTCAGGGTTTTTAGGGATATAATCCATTTCTTTGTGATTTGCACAGCATGATTCTTGCCACCTACTGGTCATCAATCGATGAATAATTTGAAGGTGCCAAAGAATGCATTGAATTTTTTTTAATTGTTCTCTGATATCGACATAAAAAGGACATAAAATGTGGTACTATAACGTGCAAAAATGATCCAGAGTTGGTTTTACATGCCCATTTAGGATTTGCCCACAGGATGTAGTGGTCTATTACTTCATTTGGAAGGGTCATGAATAATAATGTTAAGCACTGCTCTGATTGGCTGTTTCACTCTTTTAGTAGCTCTGTGTGTGTGTGTGTGTGTGTGTGTGTGTGTGTGTGTGTGTGTGTGTGTAAACAGATCTTATGTTTGAGCCTGTATCAGATGAATATATGAAAATTGACGAATAATCAGTTGTAAGGTTGTGGTTTTTTTAAGTATGTACCTCAGGGGCAGAGTGGGACCAAATAATCTACTGGGAAATTTTGTAGACCACCGGCCCTCCGTGGTCAAAAAAGAAAAAAATACTAAGGTCTCGTATTTGTAAAACTAATACAAATCGTAATCAATCTGCCAAAAAAACTTTTTATAATAATAATAAAAATATAAAAATAATAATCATGGCTAATTTTCCTAAATGAGTAACTATACAAAATGATATCTTTTTGGAAGACGGGGATACGCACCTGTCAATCAGAAAAGAGCGAGGCCAGAGACGAACGTGCTCTTAAACAGAAAATATTATATATATTATATAATATATGGAATAATTTGTGCATCTTTGAATAACTGTTAAAATCTTACCTTTAAAAATAATTTTTGTCATAAAGTTTTGAGAGATAATAATGTTTTTATGTTATTGCTTATTTAGACTTGTTAGTACGGTTAACAGCGTGTTTGGCGCATTTACCCCAGCGTTTATTTCAGTAATATTCCTGTTTTTTCCGTAATAATAATACAATTTACATGTCAATCCTGCTTCATTGTCTCTTTATTCATTTCATTATGCTATTATGTTAAGTTTTGTGTGGATATTTATTTCTAGCCCATATGAGACGTTCATTTCCGTTATATGAATACTCTAATATTCACATCAGAATAATGTGTGCATCTTTGAATAACTGTAAGAATACAGTTCCTTTAAAAAAAAAATTTGTCAAAGTTTTGAGAAAAAAATTATGTTGTGAGGATATTTATTGCATATTGCTGTCGAAAACTCTTATATAATATGGAAATCACATATAATCTAATTTTTATTTATGATATAGCCTATGTGGAGATAAATAAACCTTTGCAAATCTGCTGATTTAATCCATTCATTTCCTGACCACAAGGCTAGAGATTTTAAACATTCTTAAAGGTGTGAATAAATTTTTTTTTACCTTGTCTTTGTTGAATAATGGTAGTCTACCCGCATTCACGAACATACAAAAAGTGCTAGACATGCTAAACATCTCAGTCTCGTAGAAATTCCTCTTTTAGAAATGTCAGCCAGAAAACGGCCCAATCTGAAAAACTGATGCTTATGACATCACAGGCATCTCACTGCCCCTCCACTTTAAAATAATTGGCTACATTTTTTGAGTGGCAGCAAAGTCAGCCAATCAGTAATGAGATTGCAAGTTAAGCCAGTAGGGGGAGCCAGATAGGTGCAAAACCACTTGTTTAAAATCCCCCACCCTAATAGAGCTATCTGAGAGAGGTTTTTAGGAAGCTTCTAAGGCATTACAAACCCAAACAAAAACATTTTTGTCTACATGTCACATCACAGAACAAGGATAAATACCCCGTTCAATCATTCTATGTCACCTTTAATCCACAATTACTAGTCTATCGAATAGTCTATCCACATGACGGATCCGACCGCATACGTTCTGGAATAAACAGGTCTTCAGTGGCTCTTTACATCAACTGCCTTGCCACTCCGCCAATGAAGTATCTGCAAAACATAACTGTAATGTCAATAGTAGAACTTCAGCCTAAACATTAGCATATAGCATTAACTAGCATAATAGCGCTAACTCAGCAGTCACACTATGCCTAGGTAAATACAGTTTTACATTCTACAGCACTTTTGAAAATAGGCAACATTTTTTCTGTGTGGTTAGATTTAGGCACTCCCTCCAGAAAAGCGTGATTATGCGATTGCATGATTCAATGCATAATCAGCCAAAGTCCGCATATTTATGCGGGGGGCGCATTTTTTAAATACGTCGCACTTTCGCCGTATAAATTGCAGATTTCTGCTTGCAAAATATGCGGGGCTTGCATGATTTCATAATCCCAGCATTCTCGTAGCAAAAAGTACTATAGCAGAAAGTCGAAAAAAGTTAAATTTACTTTTACACATGCGCAGCCATGTCCCCTGTTGTCATGGGAATGTTAGGAAGTGACGTAATTACACGACGTGAACATTAATGAAAAGCTGCAAAAAGTTTTTGCAAGTTCATGCAGTTTTTGCAAGTTTCCGGAATTGTGGCAAATTTCATTGCATAAAATTGCATACATTTCCTGCATATTCCATTTCATTTTTTAAGAGAACGTGCCGCAAGATCAAGGATTTTGTGCCCGCCACACTAACATAAAAAAATCCTTGTTTTTCTGGAAGAACTGTATAGGGGTTAGATTAGCATAAGGGGTTAGAATAAACAGTATAAACAGTTTGTACATTATAAAAGTCATGCCTGTTGGGAGTCCTTGTAAACCACAAAATGTGTGTGTGTGTGCACGTGCATGTTCTTGAACACCTAGGGTGTATAAAATGAAAAGATTACCAAAGATTAACATTTGATTGACTGAGGATTGGATGCGTGTGTTTTTGTGCACACTGGGATTCTTGAGATGCCTGGGTGTGTAACTCCCTATAAAGTAAATAGTGTTTAATACACGTTTATCTTTCTCATAGTACCTCATTCACACTCGCAGTATGTTTCCTGAGCGGATAAACATGCTGTCCTGAGGGAGAAAAACAGCTTTGAGACTTCTTAGTCAACCACAGGAGGTCTTCAGCAGGTATGCTTCATAAAGTACTACGGTACTTCATGAGATTATCTTGTAAAGCCTTTTGACTGTTACTATGAAGTCAGTCATAGAAGATTTATATGGTGAAAAGCTTTTTTTTACATTTATGTGTGATGTCCTGCCATCCTGATATTGGCAGGACATTTTTTTTGCTTTTTTCTTTATTTTTTGACAGCATCTTACATCATCTTTTTAAAGCGACTCGTATACAAGTACATTTACACTAAACACTTGGCAAACAATTCAAGGTGGACATTCTGACTCAGAACAGCTTTAACAACTTTTAGGAAGTAAAACATTGCCATATGCAATAGACACAGACATAATTATTATACAATGTCTAAATACAAGATTATGCTGCTTTATGCCATGAAACTTCAGCATTACTCCACTAAGCGGAGCCGTCGTCCTCCATTGCGATACTAAGAAGTGACATGTGACCGTCATTTGCCAAAAGTCGCTTTGTTAATGATGTACGACATGTCTTGAGATGGATGGGAATATCCAATCTGTCTGCTTACATTGCGAACATGAATGCATGTATCCAAATCATATCCGATTTATTTCCACATATGAATGAGGCCTAAAACCAATCTGAGAATATCGTAATCTATGCGTTTTTTTCCTGCTAACACGTTCATGAGTCAAATCCGATTTGTGCCATATAAAAGAAAAAAAATCGGATGAGAGTCACTTCAAACATGTAGTGTAAACGTGGCCTTATAGACGGTTTCAGCGGAGGCACGTGCGGTGACGCGATACGCGTCTGGTCCGAACTTTACTTCCGGTTTCAGTTTTTTTTAATGCTCTGACTAGTTGCTAAACTGAACTCTTGGAAAATACCTTGTCGAAAATAACAAATGTCTTGGTTTCCTATGTAATCTACGTGTTGTTTATTTAGCTTGTTATATAAATAAACTATGTTTAAAGTAATTTGTTGGTATTTATTCTTAGCGGAATTTACTGGAAGTTACCTGTTGACCAAGAAAGCGTCTTGTTTATGTTGTTACTGTGAAACCGTCTATAATCTTAACTCTTTTACTGCCATTGACGAGTTATCTTGTCAATTAAGAGAAAGCGCTTCCCTGCCAATGATGAGTTTTTACTGCAATCCATATTTCTGCTATTATCCACCAGGTGGTGCTCTTACCCAACTTTTACACACGGAAACATCCACTGGTGAATAAAATGGTAAAAACTCTCCGTTATGTTTTGATCATCGTTCTGATTCTGATCTCTAACAAAAGTCCCTCACAAAAATTGAATTATTTCAGCTTTTTGCTAATTTTTTTATTTATTTTTTAAGAACCCTACCCATATTTGAGAGATGATAAAAAGAGAACAAGCGAAGATAGGATTAACCTTTTTTTTGTGGTTGGATATATTGTTTGTTTATATATTTGAAGATTAACATTTTCTGGAAGACATTAAACTTCATTAAAAAAATGCTGCCGTTGCCTGCAAATTTTTTTTGTATACGTTGGCGGGGGTAAAGAGTTCAAAATAAAAGTGTTACACAATGTCATAGAAGAACGTTTCTGTTGTAATGGAAAAAGGTTCTTAATATATGGTTCCTTTTGACACTTTGACTAAATGGTTCTTCTATGGCATCGCTTTAAAGAATCATTGTAGCACTTTTATTTTAAGGAGTGTAATTGGCTCAAATAAGGTTAACTTGTTGGCTACACTGGCATGTGTGGTTCTTTTGGGGTGTCTGAGCTGTTGAATTGTGGGTCAGATGTCAAAGGCTCAGATTGTGAGCTGTCTTGGGTCACAGTGAACAGCCATTCTCAAGTTCATGACATTGCAGTGCTTTGTTGAGTCTCTCTCTTTATCTCTCTCTCCTTTCCATCATGCATATTTTATTCCTTTTTTCAGCTTTGTTTTAAAGTCAAACGTGTCTGACAGCGGTAAAGTCTGACCCCACACATTAAAATGTCTGCCTAAAGCCATCTCTCTCTCTCTCTCTCTCTCTCTCTCTCTCTCTCTCTCTCTCTCTCTCTCTCTCTCTCTCTCTCTCTCTCTCTCTCTCACACACACTCACACACACATGCACTTTGTAGCTATGTTTGCTAACTTTTCTTTAGCAAACATATTTAAATAGAGGTTTATTTCAAATCTGTGACCCTGTATTACAAAACCAGTCACAAGTTGCACAGGTATGTTTGTAGCAATAGGCAAAAATACATTGTATGGGTCAAAAGCAAGCGTGCCGCACAAGCCCTGAAAAGTGAAGCCAAAACGTCTCCATCGCCCCCCAGTAACTGGTCCCAGTATAGGTCATAAACCCCGCCTCCCCCATGTTTTTAAAAGGGACTGGAGTCCAACTAAACAATTTATTTACACTTCAATTATCTTTTTTTCCAGAACTGGTTTCTGTCATTTACTGTAGTTGTTATCATGCTGATGTAAATTCGAGTGTTTGTTTTTAAAATAAGTTTGTTTTTAGTTAGTTAGGCTATTTAATGCTATAAAAACGGTGGTGTCCCGTCATGATTGACAGCTGTGATATCGTGTGATATGCGCATTCTGCGAGAGCGAGGGCGGGGCCTTGATTTCTTGGCTTTACTTCCTTCTCACTACTGCGCAGGACTGATCCAGAAATCGCTACTGCGCAGACTCAAGACCCAAGATGTCAGCGGCGTATCGGGGACACGTCAGCTTCACTTTTCACCAATGGAAGAGAGTGAACGGGCGTCGTCCATCTTTTTTTACAGTCTATGGTCAAAAGTATCAATAAAGTTGATGTTCAATGAAGATATTTTGTAAATTTTCCTAACAAAAATGTATTTATCATTAGTAATATGTAGTGTTAAGGACTTTATTTGGACAACTTTAAAGGCGATTTCTCAATATTTAGATTTTTTTCTCAGATTCTAAATTTTCAGTAGTTTATGACAATTATTGGCATATCCTAACAAACCATACATTAATGGATAGCTTATTTATTCCCTTATGGACTTTAATTCCCTTAAGTACCCTTATGACTTGTTTTTATGGTCCAGGGTCACATTTATTTTAAACGTGTGTGTGTGTGTGTTGATGCAGGGAACAGTTTGTGCTTGTTTTCATTATAATATTAAACAGTTTTAAGTAGCAATATTTATACAGTAAAGACCTTTCCTCTGTCACATTGACCTAATATCTGTCTAGGGAATCATACGGTTGAGCTTTTATGTGTCTCATTTTAAAAGTTTTGACACTTCCTAAAGTTACAGAGAGTTGCGGCCCAGCAGACACCTGGACATCGATAACATACAGTATGATGATGACGTGCATGTTTGATATGGATTTCGTTTTATAAGATGCATTTTTTATTGATAGAGAGACACAGATACAGAGGTACTGCATTGTACATAAAGCATTTTTGTGCTCTGGTTTGTACAGTTTGGCAAATGTAATTGTAAGTATTTTATACATAAATGCATTGGCGCCTATGCATAGTATGTATACTACATTGTGCAACAATAGCATGAATGGTACAGTACTATGTTATTCTGAACACATCCAGACAGATAGAGGTGGATACAAAAAGAGAGAGAGAGAGGATATTGAGATGTATAATAAATGAAGGTGTACCTTACATCTTTTTCTCAGAATTTAACTTTTATACGATTTTATAGAGCTTATGAATAACACATTCATCAGTACAAATGCTTTAGATATATTAACCAATACAGGAGCTTTTAGGTTTATTATTCACCTGGCTGTTATGGCTTTCCGCATCATCTTGCCAGGTGTATTTAGCAAAGACAGAAAACATTTTTGCTGTTGTTATTTCCTAGTACAGTATGTATTTGTGAATCTCTGTGTATCGCTATGGTCAAACAGAAAGCCTATCTCCACATAACAGCTATGTGTTGACAGGTCTGTTTCATTGACCGCCCCAGCCACCAAAGCAAAAGACTGCCCCCCCCAAACCGTGCGGGCCTGAGCGAGCAGGTATTGTTTTCCTCTTTGACTAAGTACAGATCCTCTTACCTGCCTGCTATCAGCTGCACACAGAACGAGCACATGAGATCATAGCAGTCTGCCCACTGACCTCCGATCAGCTTCACGACCCTTTCTCTATGGGTCTTGACTGGATCCATCTGATCGCTGCTCTACAGGTGAATGAATACCGCACCCCTCCTCTCTCTCTCTCTATCTCTTTCTCTCTATAGTATTCTCCTCCTCTTCTGGATGACTCGGATGAAGTCGAGTTATGCCTGAACTTTGGCTTGTAAGGAACGAATATTAAGCTTTCTATTTTTTTGCACTGTGGATTATCCTCTTCAGATCCTCTTTGTAATCAAGGTAAAGTGTAATGTAAGATTGAAATGTTTTTATATTCAGACGATGTTGTATCAACTTGTCCTCGAAGAGTTGGTGGTTATTTATTTTTTGATATTGTAGGGCCACTTTTGTTCTCTGTTTGTCTGTGAGAGCCGTAAGTGCTGTTTTTGTGTGGTTAGCATGAAGCAATTTGCATTTAGAGCACCCAGTTTTTCTACATAGACCAAGCTGTCATTGTTGTATAATAAAGCATTGCTTAGACTGAAGACTTAAAAATACATCTTAAAAAGGTGTTTGTTGTTTTGTAGTGCAACAATACATGTTTATTTTTTTTTAAACTTGACTTTTAATTAAAATAGCTTTTGTTTAGTTTTATCAAAGTGCCTTAAATAGGATGTGTTCTCTTGTTTTGTTCCAACACTTTATTGTATAGGCTATATGAAGAGCTCAGATGCAAAAGTCGTTAAACACTACGTCAAAAATTAGATAATAATATTAACCGAATGCTCTTTGCACAAATCAGATGTTCATCAAATATGAACATCAAATCCACTTAATTCCGTCCTCAGGCCATTAACTCTTTCCCCGCCATAGAAGAGATATCTCGTCAATCAAGAGAAAACGCTTCCCCGCCAATGACGAGTTTTTCCGTCTTTCCGCAATACCGCTATTATCCACTAGGTGGCACCCTTCCGCTCTTTTTAAACCCGGAAGTATTGTCCTATGGCAAGCGGCTGCATGTCCGTGTCTGTTTTAAAGATCGCTCTGAATGGGATCTCTATGAAAAGTCCGTCACAAAAATGGAATTATCTCTGCTTTTTGCTCAAAATGTGGTGTTTTTGCAGAAACCTACCCATATTCAAAAACTGATTACAAAAGAACCACTGAAGGTAGGATGAAACGGGTTTTTTTTTTTTTTTAAAGCAGAGGGTCTGTTCTTTCATTTGATATATTGTATGTTTATATACTTGAAGAAGAACATTTTCTGGAAGACATTAAACTTTTGTGAAAATCATGAAAAACGCTGGCGCTGGCTGGCAACTTTTTTTTTTAAAAACGCTGGCGGTGAAAGAGTTAAGAAATACCGGTTTGTTGGCAAAGCAAACTTTCAATGTACTTTCAATGCACAAAATAAGAATTAAATGACATTTGCAGTTCATCAAGGTGCAAGAGTTTTGTTTTACCTGTTAAAAAGAGGTTTACCGAATAGGATTTTAATCAAATTCCCTTTCACCTTTCAAAAAGCTCAGTAAAGAGTGAATGGAGGCTTTCATTTAAGAAGTGGAGATTTTTGCATGTACTTTAGATGGTTTTGCAGTGAAAGCCAGATAGATTTATTAAAAACCAATTAGGGCTGCACGATAAATGTCACATTCATAATCGCAGGCGATTTGTCCGCGATTATGATTACGATATTTCCCATCTTGACAGTGACCTACGGCTTTGTGTAGTAAATGCCACTCCATCTGAGCAGCTGATGCCGATTTATTACTAACCAAGGAAATGGCTTTACTGACGAGATGCATGTGAAAGTCACATGCGATTTATCCTGCAGCCCCTAACACCAATGAAATAACAAACATTGTGACATTTGTGAAAATAAGCCATTAAAATTACTGACCATTAAAACTAATGCCTTGGCCATTTAAAGTAAAATTACTAAACATAAGAATCTAATAAAAATGCTAATTTACAAAAAAGAAACGTGTCAAGGTTTGGCATCTGAACTTTTTATATTGTAATTGTATTTATTTATTGCCAAAATGTTTACATTTTTTAGAAATTGAATGGTACCTGCTCACCCTGGGGCACTGTATAAGGTTGCCAGGTCATTATTTTATGTCTGGCTCATTGCTTTATGGTTGGTAAAGCGTTCTGGTGATTTATCTCCAAAGCAGACACATCACACGACGAGCTGTGCACTGAAGTTTAATACTTGATGTTAAAGGAAAACACCACTGTTTTTCAATATTTTACTATGTTCTTACCTCAACTTAGACTAATTAATACATACCTATTTTTATTGAATGCTTGCACTTAATCTTTGTACAGCGTGTCGTGAATGTGTTAGCATTTAGCCTAGCCCCATTCATTCCTTAGGATCCAAACAGGGAAGAATTTAGAAGCCACCAAACACTTCCATGTTTTTACTATTTACATGAGTAGTTACACGAGTAAATATGGTGGCACAAAATAAAACTTTTGTTTGGAGCCATACGAATGAATGGGGCTAGGCTAAATGCTAACACATTCAAGAAGCGCTGTGCAAAGATTAAAAGTGCATGCATTGATAAAAGATAGGTATGTATCAAGTTGAGGTAAGAACATAGTAAAATATTGAAAAACGTTTTCCTTTAAGGTTTAAGTATGACAATTAGTGAATGTGATGCTTGCCTTAGAAAAAAGTACTAATAAAGGCAGAGATAGATTTGGTATATGTGTAGTGATATGTGTGCTCTGGCTCAAAGCTCATGCCCTGTGGCGGTGCTTCAGACTCTCCATCTGTTTCAATTAAAGTGAGTGCAGGAGTAGCTGCACTGCTGGGCTTAAATGTCACACAAAAAGAGTGCCCACAAATAACACTGCTACACAATGCAGTAGAACCCACACGAGTTTGTTTCATTGTGTTTGTGAGGAAACCTCAAAGACCAAATGATATTTTTCTTCTTGATTTCACACAAAAACGTACTTGTTTTATATAGTGGTGACTTCAAAGCATATGACTATATGAATAATTATGATTATCCAAAAATCCACAACCCCCTAACTTAACTTTATTCTCGTATATGCGTTGTTGTACATGCACCATCTGATCGGTCACAAGCATTGGGCGTCATGCATGCGTCGGCGTACAAATGCGAACGGCAGAAGTATACTTTGCGCTTAAAGAAACACCACTTTTTTTAAACAGGTTCATTTTCCAGCTCCCCTAGAGTTTAATATTTGAGTTTTATCGTTTTGTAATCCATTCAGCTGATCTCCGGGTCTGGCGGTACCACTTATAGCATAGCTTAGCATAATTCATTAAATCTGATTAGACAATTAACATCGCACTCAAAAATTACCAGCATTTCGATATTTTTTTTATCAAGGAACTAGTGATAGACCGATATATCGGGCCGATATTTGCGAATTTTATGTGTATCTGAATCGGCCGATACATGGCTGCCGTGTTCGCCGATTTTTTTCTGCCATTATTACAGACAGAGTGCTGGAAGCCGCAAGTGATTGCAGGTCATGTGACTAAAAGAATCAACTTTTCCATGACAACATCGAAAGATGGTTCCATAGCACCATCACCTGTTTTTACTATTTGTTAAATCTAGTTTTTTTTTAAGTTCAATAAATGTTACTTTTTTAAAATTGAGACTTGTAAGATTTAGCATCATCATTGTGTCATTTTTATGATGAAAATTGAGTGAGCAAAAGCAGTATTGGCTCAAGAAAATCGGCAGCCTGTATCGGTCATCGGCTAAGGCTGATAAAACAAAAATTTGTATCGGCATCGGCACTGAAAAATCCATATCGGTCGATCCCTACAAGGAACCTTGCTGTCGTACCATGGGTGCGATTACTCAGCGTCCAAAAATAGTCCCCAGCTAGGTAACTTTCAATGTGACCGGCACTAAGTTGTGTGTAGTCGGGACTATTTTCGGGCACTGCATAATATCATTGCGCCTGCTGCACCCATGGTATGACAACAAAGTTCCTTCCATATCGGCCTAGAAAATAGGCAACTTAATTGTCTGTCGCTCTTAGTACACGATGTGACTACAGAAGAGAATAGGAAAAATATAGAAACTCTTTGGTTATTTTGAGCGTGATGCTAATGGTCTAATCAGATTTAATGAATTATGCTAAGCTATGCTAAAAGTGGTACCGCCAGACCCAGAGATCAGCTGAATGGATTCCAAAAGGTAAAACTCAAATGTTTAACTCTAGGTGATCTAGAAAATGAGCATATTTAAAAAAAGTGGAGTGTCCCTTTAACACACAAACCTGTTGATATTATAACATTTGTGTATACAAGTGTACAAGAAACATGATTGATGAGTCTCTACTATTTACTTGCTAAGCATCCTCTGAAATGTCCCCATGAGTTGGTGTCGCACAATATTTGTAGGAACAAAAACAGGCAAATCTGTAAACACACACTTGCCTAAGTAGCTCCTTAAAATAATGAATGGTGAAGATGAAATATTGGCTTTCGTTTATTTTATTGGATGCTGTGAATGACTGGATGTTAAACTGGACACTACATGGCCAAATGTGTGCAGTCACCCTTTGTTTGGCTTAGGCCCTCAATTCCAGCGAAGACTAATTTTAATGTTACCTCATACAATGTCATCCTGAACAAGATTTTTGGCAACATTTTTCGGAGGGTCCTTTTCTATTCCAGCCTGTCATTGTCTATGTGCACAAAACAAGATCTATAAAGAAATGATTTGCTAGGTTCGGTGTGTAAAGACTTGGGATGAATTTGGACGGTGACCCATCATCCAACAACAGTTCCTGAGCTTACTGATTCTCTTGTTTCTGTTGAAAATTAGTTTGCTGGTCATATAATATTTCACATATACGTGAAATCTGTTATACCCTGAAATAATGCCAATCAATTAAATGCTTGCATGTAGTCGTCCACATATTTTTGGCCATTCGTGTGTATGCTCTTTTAACCATTTAAACATTCAGTGACTCTTAAACAAACAGTTTGTGTCATAGTAACTGAAGGAATGTTTGTTTTCTGTTAATAAGTAAATAAGCGCTGCACGACGGGTAGAAATGTTCTCATACCGCATTTTCTGTCTCGCACACTTTCTGTCTCTCTGATTAGACACACACAATTATCTCTGATGTGAAAGTGGATGTACAGTAGCATGTGGATGTAAGCATGCATTTCTGCTCTGGATTTGACCATTTGGTGAGTTTTTTTTCTTTCCACACTTCAACAAAACATACCGCGCCATTTAAAAGAATGTTCATGTGACTTTTGCGCACACCAGGTGACCTGTAAATGCAAAAAAAAAAAAAAGGTTTCCATTGCAATTTTGTAATATATTCCTTTTCCAACTTGCCTGAAAACCACCTCACCTGAGCGTAAAAACTTTTTTGCAATATATGGGAGTTTATGCGAAATTGTTTTGTTTACATTGGGTGTATTTTTAGTTTGCTTTTTCAATTTGCGCAATTTGAATGGTAATGGAAACACAGCTAGTTTAGAGATATTTTGGCAGATTTTCCCAAAAACATTCTAGTTTACTTTGCTCTCTCTCTCTCTCTCTCTCTCTCTCTCTCTCTCTCTCTCTCACACACACACGCATGCACACTGTGATGCTAGCTTCATTAGCACTACCTGTCAGTGTTAATGTATGAGAGGTAAATAATTGGACACAGTGCAGTGCAGTAGATGACTTCCGCCACAGTTTTTGGCTCCTTGATTAGCAGCCTAATTGCATTTTGCGCTTTTGACGGCAATCATAGCTATTTCTGAACACTTACGAAACATCTGTCAGAATGAGGATTAATACGGCCTCGCCAATCATCTCGCCAGTGTCTCATTTAAATGTGTCCAGAAAAATCTAATGTTTACTTTCTTGTGTAATTAAAGGTTAAACTCATTACTTATGCTACGTATCTGTGAGTGAGGTCTGGGTGTGTCAAATGTTTTTTTTTTTCATTAAGTTACGTGTTAAAGTACATTACAAGTGTAGGTATGAATCTTTGGGTAGACAGGAAATCAATTCAAATAATTATTGATGAAAAAAATTCAAAGTCAGCTTGATTAGATTTACAATGCAAAAAAAAAAAAATTCTATTAAATTTGATGCGTTTAGCAGCAATAACTTTATTTCAGTAAAAAAAAAATGATTTGTCTTATACCATGTCTTATATATTTTCCATGTTAAGCAGAGGTTTTGTCCTAACCAGCCGAGACGTGATGCTTCGGCGAGCGACAGTGGATTCTATTTTCTATTTTATGTGCATTATGAATATTAGCTCATTCCCCGCCAGCCTTTTTTTTAAAGTTGCCGGCCAGCATTTTTTGTGATTTTCACAAAAGTTTCAGAAAATGCCTTCCAGAAAATTTTTCTTTTAAAAATATATAAACATACAAATATATCAAATGAAACAACAGACCCTCAGGTAATTCTCACGAAAACTTGGTTTTAAAAATGTCAAGCATGAAAATGTAAAAATTGCTTAAATTTCCTTTTTTTCCCACCAGACATTGAAAAACAAAGTCTGGAGTAAATGGGAACATTAATTTAAACACTTTTACTTATCATTTAACACTTTTTGTAACATAATTTAAAAAATTAGTCCTAAAAAATCTCATTACCGCAACAGTCAGAAAACATCAACACTGACATATTTTCAAAATGACATGACAAACCTGAAAGAACATAATTTGGAGATTCTGCACATGCATTTAAAATCAAAGTATTATGCTTCTATTAATTAAATTAACATTTAATAAGCATCTGTTGCGGTAATGATAATCAAAATGTCGTGTAAGCATTCTGACAAGACAATATTTCAAATTAACTGTAAAAAATGATCTTACCTGGTAGCCATCTTGAAGTAACTGGTCCATGTGCTTGGTCACTCAAAATCAAACTTTTTTAAAATTCTGTATGTGTGCTTAAATTGTTCTCAAAAAGTGTTGCGGAGGATGAGAACATCAGGCATGGACACATCATTTTCCTAATTTTTCTTCATTATTATTATACATGAATATTCAGTAAATATTTTTTCTGTCATCTAAAGTAGTCTAGCAAAACATCCATTTATTTTTTTTCTAAATATTTTTGTGTTAATTTTATTAAATTACAACATAACGCATGTTCAAACACAGCCGGACACATTGCGGTAATGAGAATTTCAGCAGAAAATGACATAAAATTGACAAATTATAAATTCTTATGTTGAAATCACACATTGTGCAAGGTAGAACACAGTATTGTGTTAATTCTGATGCTTTTTAATATTACTATATTACACATTTTATAGCTAAAATCATTAGTGCCGTGGTGTTTCAATGGTTTCGTGAGAATCACCCCCTCTGCTTTCAAACAAACAAAAAACAAACAAAACAGGAAAAAAACGTTTCATCCTATCTTTATTTTATTTCTCTGCTTATATACTCTTAAATATGGGTATTTTTCTTAAAAAATAATTTTCTTTTAGCAAAAAGCTGAAACAATTGCATTTTGTGAAGGATTTTTGCTAGAGATCAGATTTAGAACGATTATCAAAACATACACAGAGTTTAAAATTAGAAAATATTTTTTGCTTTAGTTTTTTTTTATAAATTCGGTAAGTGCGCCATCTTGATAATTGCCGTATTACAGATTAACATAAAACTCATCAGGAACACATTTTTTTCATGCAAATGTTTTTTCTTACATGACGAGATAACTCGTCAATGGCAGGGAAAGAGTTAATTATCAAACATGGACAAGAAGAGACTGATTAAATGTTTAATAGCAGAAATATATAACAAATCTTCCAAGTAACATCAAGGAAAGCCATAAAAGTGAAGTGATGCGGGTGCAAAAACTGTTCTGATTGGCTGTGATTTCTTATTGATTGCGTCACACCCTTTTTCGTGTTCAGTATGGACAGACAAAATGCTGGAATCATATCGCATTGCTTCTAGTTAGGACAAGATGTTTATGTATAGTCAAGAGAAGAATAGTGATCGATTATTAACCAAAATAATTAATCATGATTCAAAAATCATATTTAAGTTTCATGCATATGAATCGTCAGGATTTGTAGTCGATGCATCGAGACAAGTGAATCAATACACCCCTATGTACAAGCTCCTGTATAGGGTTCAAGAGACACGTTCAAAAGAAAAATAATGAATGGTCAAGTGAGGCACTGACTAAATAGTCCATTGTTTGTCTTGTCTAATTTTGGTTGAAATTTAAGCTTGCTCTGGCCAAAAGAATGTGGGAAAACTTTTGGATATCTTTCCCATCAGATCTGTCTTTTGGTGCCTCGTGTGTATGGGAATCTCACAATGGTTGTCCACAAGCCTAAACCAATGCAAAATTAAATGAGACTTTAAAGTTTCATCTTTGATCTGAATTATTTCATAGATCAGTTTATGCTAAACTGAGTCTCCTTATTGCCTTTGCTCATATAGCCGACTCTACGTACTGACTTTAAAAACACTCCCCAGATAAAATAAAACAGCTGAAATATCCAATCGACTAGAAATTTGTAGAGACTTTGTTTTTTTGGACTTAATCCAGTAAGTAATGACCTGGCAACCATCCACAGCAGTCTAGCATCGTGAAAGGAAATTTTGCATGGGCAAGCACCAATTACATTTACTTTTGTAATATAAGAACTACAAATCTAATACTATAATGGCTACTTTCTGTTATGGTTATTTTAAACAGAAGTTCTGAGATAACATAAGGCAAAGCCAAAAGAAACAAACTTAAAACCAATTTTTCTTAACTAGTCAATTGTTGTTTCTTCGAGTTATAATGCAGTGTCAATCCAGCATAGCCACCTGTAGTCATTGTATAAACAGTAAAGTGTGTGTACAAAGTAGAAACTTTTTCATCTGCTGGTCACAGCACAACCACCAGCGAACCGTTCGGCCACCTTCTCAACCGTGAAAAAAATCCATTTGTTATATGTTTGTAAAAAACTTTTTATTGCTTGTACCGCTACAATGAAGAAGATGTGTATATAAGGATGACCATACGTGCCATTTTCCTGGGACGCTTCCTGGCAAGAACTTCATGTTTGTCTTCCAGAAGTCGTATGCAGTTGACAAATACGTCATCGAGGTTCTGACATTTCAGCTAGAAACATATACAATCATTGTAGTTTTATTCTTACCTTGAAATGTAACTGTTGCTTTTCTGAAATAGAATCTGAAATAATAAACCTCGATGACGTAGTCGGTCGACAAATACGGCATCCGGAAGATGCAACCAAAATCCAGGACATCTCCCGGGAAAATGGCACGTATGGTCACCATATGTATCCATCTGTTTCTTGACGTAAATGTGGGCGTCGCCATCTTTGAGCTTTCCTGTTTATGACATCCGGTGAGCCACTAAAGCTAATGGTAGTCTATTGCGAAGGACACAAGTGTGCCGTTTTGACTAGCTGTTTAATGTTTATTATGAAATCCAGGAAGGCCGACATAATTTGTGCAGTTAGGGGTTGCCATAATAGCTAATACAAACGCAGAAAATCTCTACAAAACTTTTGTTTTAACCATAATCCATGCATAAGAACTGAATCTGATCTGTATTTACAAATCCATCCAGTAAAACCTTTCATAGAAACTACCAGTAAACAATAAATACAATAATTGTTTTAAATCAACTAATATTATGCTTATAAAAATATGCTGATTGATTTATTCTGCTACTATATATTATTGCAAAAATGCGATTACAGTACAGAATATATACGTCATAATCTGCTTAGTTAATGTTTATAATAGTTCGTAATCTCGCACCGGAAAAGGAAATACGTTACATCACTTACTTCCGCGTTCGAGAAAAATCTGGATATTTAGTCAGGAACACTATTGTTATAGGATTGGGAATTGAAATTTGCTTAGTTATAGCGCTGATACAATTGGCATAATTCCTTTCAAATACTTCAGAAGTGCCGGGGCAGAGCACAAATGATTGACACAGAGATTACTCTGATTTTGGTTTTAGCCTCTGAGCTGTAATTTTGTAGCACATTGACATCAGCATACTTTTAATAAAAAATTTCATTTCAAGAGTAGAGAGTGGAGCCAAATGTACTGAATAGCATGCATGCTTGCTATTTGTAATGCTGCCATTGAATGTGTGTGCTGACTGACAGGGCTGTTATGATGTAGATCCGACTGAAAAGTTAAAGCAGGTATGTGTGTTTTTGTGGCTTGGTTTAGAATAGTATGTTACTAGTTTAGTAGTATGCAGTATGTATGCACATTATTTGATTTTAATGCAGAGAATAAATTATGTACCAAAGCTGTTTTTAGGGGCGTACCCTTTCAAAAAATGCAGCGTTGGACCTAAAGGATTCATATAAGTACCTTAGAGATACATTTTGGTATCAAAGAGTGCATATTAGTAATTCAAAGATACCTAGTTTTGTACCTAGTTTTGCATATTAAAGGTTTTTCCAACCGTTAGTCTGTGCATGTGTGTGTGCTACAAAGAGAAAATCATAATGCATTTGAATATTTACCTTTGACCATCTCACATTCTCTTTATCTGGAGAATGACATTATACGCTGCTTTTAACAGATAATGAATGTTAATTGGTAATGCCCTAAAACCTGTTCTTTAGAAAAGCTTAAATGTGGGTTAAACGCTGAGCGATTAAATGAGAGTTGCATTAGCCCACCACTTTTCTGTAAGATCATCTGCGCCTTTTGAACATCGGGTCTTTTTTGAGGCTTCCAGCAGTTTCAGTGTGTGTTTTATGTGTTTTGTGTAGTGAGACTACAGACTAATGCAGTCTGTGCGGTGTCTGTGTAAAAATGTCGATTTCAAAGGGAAATATTACATAAATTACATTTTCCTTGAGTATTATTTTTTTAAAGTTTGATGTCCTTTAAAACGTATTTAAAAAACGATTGATGATTATGGATAATATTTTGCATATTAATGTATGAGTTTTTAAAACAAACTTGACTAAACCAATAGGATCTCAGTTTGTACTATACTGTATATGATAAGACCCCTTCAGGTTTTAATAATGTAGGAAACCTTGAAGATGTCAAGCTTCATTGGTCTTCTTCGGGTACCCTGGATACATGAATACTTTCATTGAATTGCGTTGTGCAAGGTTAGACTAGAAATGAACAAATACTGCAGAATTTTTAATTCACCTACAGCTCCTATAAATCAGCATGGTGTTCGAAAAATCAATCTGAACACAGTCGGAAAATTCAAGTCAATGGCAATTATGATACGAGTCTATTTGAAGCTTCAAGGCGCTTGTTGTTTCACAGACATTGGCAAATCTTACATGAAAAATACATTTGAATGGAGCATGTGCGTGTGTGCTTGACATTTTCTGCTAAATAAATCATTAAAATGTCTCTGTTTACATATTCATATATTTTCCTTAGCATACGACTCGCAGTTAAAATATATATCTTTGCTGGAAAGAAAGCCAAAAGCACTAATGTCTGTTATATACATCAGAAATTTTTTTGTTGCCTAATTTCTTAAATATAATCACATAATTAGTCATTCCACACTCTAAAAAAACAAACGGTGCTATATAGCACCAAAACTGTTGATTTGAATCGTAACCATAGAAGAACCGTTTTTAGTGCCATATAGCACAGGTGAAGAACCGGTGAAGCACCTGTGTAGAACCATATAGGGGCCATATAGCACCACATTTGGTCCTACATAGCACTATATGGTTCTACACAGGTGCTTCACCGGTGCTTCACCGGTGCTATATGGCACTAAAAACGGTTCTTCTATGATTACGAGCAAAGAACCACTTTTGGTGCTATATAGCACCGTTTGCAATGTTAAAAATGTGTCACCCAGTCTGTGAAAAACATAATCTTACATAATGTAAGGAACATTCAGTGAAAATATAATCTTGATATCGTTAACTCATTGCCAGATATTTTTTGAAAAGTTGCCCGCCAGCATTTATTGTAATTTTCACAAAATGCCTTTCAGGAAATTTTTCTTTGAAAAATATACAAATACATACAAATACACACAAATATATCAAATGTAAGAGCAGACCCTCGGTTTTCAAACAAACAAACAAAACAGGGAAAAAATAATTCATCCAATCTATTTTAAATATGGGTATTTTTCTTAAAACATTTTTTTTTTTTTAGCAAAAAGCTGAAATAATTGAGAGTCATGTCAAAGATTGAAATCAATGTGAAAAAGTCACACTGTTTTCTGTGTTCAGGATTATTTGGGCGGGGCTAAAACGGTGGCTCGATGACGCACTGGAGCCACCGAGCATGGCCTCGCCCCCAAGCTTTCAGGTTGTAGCGCTTGAAAGTTGAAAGAAACGGCAGCTTTCCCGCGAGTAGGCGATGTTTCAGCGCCTCAGCATTTAAGAGCAGAGAATCCTGCAAGTTTTTTTAAAGATTTTGATAGCTTATTTTATTTTTATGGTGGTGTTTAATCATTCAAAAAAGGGCTGTCAGTCGATTAAAATATGTAATCTAGATTAATCGCATGATGGTCATGAGTTAACTTGTGATTAATCGCAACTTTTATCTGTCCTATATTTACCTTAATTTAACACTTTTCAAGTTTTTAATACTCTAATCAACATGGGCGTGGACGAATATGGATGCTTTATGCAAATGTATGTTTATTATTCGTAAAAGAGTCATCAAAAAACAAAATCACTGCATCCATACCTTTAAAACCACTGGTACAACTAATTTAAAATTAAGATTTGGCACACACAAAGTCAAAAACAATATCGATATATCTTAAACTTTTTTCCTTCTTTTATTGTTTGATTGACATTGAGACAGACTGCTTTAAGGTTTACTGTAATGCAAGGATCTAATATAATGTTACACTTTAGATATTTTCCCCAAATAGTTTATCAAACATATCATATCTGCAAGTTGAAATTGCCTATAATATTTGGATAAGTTAAAAAAAAAATTTTATATGGTATTAATCACATTGTTGTTGTAATGCAGTCAGTGCAGTGTAGACCATCAGACGATTACTACGCAGATCCACTAGGGTCCTTCAGGCACTCTCACAGGACTTTCTCTGTTACCATTGGTTACCCAGTACAGATACAAACACAATGTACTCGGATTAATTTAATTTTAGGATCCTAATTGGTAATTCTTCATCATTAGTTTGTCATTATTTTCTATAGCTTGCCAAGGCCCTTTAATCAGATACAAACGTGATAAGTATTCTCATATGTGTGATTGTGTTTTAATTCGACTGAGAGGAAGACATCCACAGTGCGTCTCTTATATTTTTGCAACATTCTCACGTACCACATTAACTTCCTGTTTTAAGTAACCGGTCGAAGCTCACGGGTCAATGTGACTTCCTGCCAGGATGTTTGATTGGATGTTTTGTGGATCAAGGATGCCACACAGGCATAATTGGTTATAATATCATGGGAGCAACAGGCCTGCCGAAGGAGTTCATATGATGTCTTTCATTCGCAATCAAGTTGTCTGTTTCCTCTCACCACTGGTGTGTGTATATGTGTGTGTTAAATCTGTCTTTTGGATCGTGGAGTTTAATTCTTAGTAGCTGTGAGATTGGACTTAAAGACTTTATCTGCCATTGAGGCCTGGGGTGAGCAATCTCTCTCTCTCTTACATAAACACAATGAGTTGTTAGGAGTTGATTGAGACGACAGTGCCGTATGCACAAATAGGGACGTGTCTTCTCTGTTTTCAGTCTGTCTTAGTGCTTCTCTGACATTAGACAGTATTTGAATTCTTCCCAGCGGCCGCTGCCACCCAAGGAGCCGACTTACGAAACGCTTTATCTTGTAATGCTTTCGTTGGACTGCATGCGATTACAGTGTTGAGATCAGTGAGGGGAACAGATGGGGCTCATATAGAAGGGTTCCTCACTTATTTACAGAAGTTTTGCAGGCTTATATGTGGTTAGAACACCAAAAAACCTGGTCATCAAATTTTTAAATGAGTTAAGATCTAACCTCCAACATAGCTGCAGCTGTAATAATAATAATAATTAGTTACATTTATATAACGCTTTTCTGCAGCACTCAAAGCGCTTTACATGTGAATGGGGGAATCTCCTCAACCACCACCAATGTGCATCATCCACCTGGATGATGCAACGGCAGCCATATTGCGCCAGAGCGGTCACCACACACCAGCTGTCTCTTTCCTATTTTCATACTTCAATTTCGTCTTTAGTTGATGGTTTAAAGGAAGTACTGCATAACAAGTTTAATTCATATGGTAACATGAAACATAATTTGACAAAAGTTTATTGTTTTTGCCTTTGCTAAACCTATGCACCATGATGCTAGGAGTGTGTTTTGAGTCATTTTAGGGCTCCAAGTGTATTATAGGATGTTTCTAAGGTGGTTGTCTGGTTTTTTTGGTGGATGCTAGATGGTTTTTATAGATATGTTTATGTGATATACAGTAGATATGTGCTCCTGTATAGCTCTGTGGCAAAGAATTGCATTAGCAGTGCAAAACATCATGGGTTCAAGCCCAGGAAATGCATACTGATAAAAGCTTTGTATACCTTCCATTTTTGTGTAAAAGCATTGTCAAATGCATACATGTAATGGGAAATGTAAATATGATACCTATACTGCAGCCTAGTTTCCTATTTTTAGCTCTTTCTCTGCCATTGACAAATTAACTCGTCAATTAAACGTAGGGTATCTAATTTTGAAAAATGCTAACGGTAGCTGACTTACAATGAAATCACGATTCCACCCTCCATTCAAATAGCCATCAAAGTATCTTTTAAAACAAATGAACACGCAAAGATCGGACGTCCACATCTCATGTCTTATTCACCTGTGAGTAGGGATGTGCATTTATGTCATTTTTTCATTTCGATTAATCCATAGGTCTGAAGAACGAGTACTCGATTAACTGGGGGCGGGGCAATCAAAGGGGCGGGGCGTACACGTCATGGTGAAAATGAAAATATTTTGATTAAAAAACTCAAATAAAACTTAATTTTGAAGAAACTACGACAGAACAATGAAAACATACTAGATTATTAATGAATTAAATGTTTTTAACAGAAACCTCTAACAGGAAAAGCTGTGTGATGAAGTGAAACTAAAGGGTTAATAAACACAAACCGAAGCCCTTTCTATTTGACGCACTCTGCATAATATTAAGCCTTTATACAACATAAATATACAACGTGCATCTATCTGCATAAAATGCAAGACTTCAACTAAGGTTTCAACTAAGTTATCTAAAAAAAAAGAAAGTTTAACTCCCTTTTTGGATGTGCATCAAAAACAGCGCACTTTTAAACACGTCCAGTCAAAGTTTAGCTTCATAACATTAAGCAGCTTTAAGTGTTTTGCCATCATGCGCGTTTAGCTGTGTCGTGTCGTCCTCTTACCTCAGTCAAGATGTAATGGTAATGCTCGTATGGCTCTCTGGTATCTCTTGACATTTGATGTTTAAATATTAGATGATAATCCATTGAACTTTTGACGGCGCTGTACATTTTGCACCTGACTGACTGTATTTCCGAAAATCACGACATCCTTTTAAACCATAGTGCCTCAGTGATGTGAGTTGTGGCTGGCTTCACAGGATCGGCGGGCTGCCGCGCATTGCGCGGATCGAAGGGTTTCTGTTGTGCGGTCGCGCGGAATTATCTGTTTGTTTTTGAATCACGCATGGTAATGTTACTGATGTCATACGTCGGTCTGCGTAGCTCGACACGACGTCAAACACGCATCTCCAGACACAGTCTTTACTACCACATGCGCTTGTAATGCTAACCAGACATCCAAATGCCGCCATATCCACAATAAATAAATAAATAAACCCACATGATCATTGTTTTCGTGATCGATCATCGATGCCACGTTCGAGTACTCGAGCAATCGAGTACTCGTGCCCATCCCTACCTGTGAGAAAACTTTGCAGTACAAAGTAGTAACATTACCAAAAGAACCAACATAAACAACTGGTTTACATCAGAATAAGTTTAAAGCACACTTTCGGTTGTGTAGACGTAGTAACTATATCGTTACGCTGATCCGTCATTATTTCATCAGCAACACAATGTTTCGTCAAAGTAGAATATCTGAATCCATCTCAATATAAACATATCGCATACCTACCTTACCATATAAACAGTGCAACGACCCTTTCAGACCCTTTGCCTCCTGCAGCTGTTTGCATCTCGTGGTAATGCAGTAAAGTTACCGATGTTAATTTGGGTTTTTGTTTTTTGCTGATCCAGGCAGTTTTTGCTGCTGTTGTTTTAAAAGATGTCTCTTGTTTTGTGGCTCCTGTGTAGGTTGTCAATTCAGCAGAAAAGTTTGCAATTCTCCCTATGTTAACAGACGGGAGGTGAGCGCACGTGAACGCGCCAATGACGTATGGTGTCTGCGTGAACAAGCTGGGCGGTGGCATTCAAATTACGCTTGCGGATAAGGGACAAAAAAGGCAACGTCCGTTCGGACCGAGATCTATGTTTGGTTGAAAATGTTTTGGTCCTACGCCTTTCACAGATGTCATAAACTTCTGCAACTTATAAAACCAGGATGTATCGCCCTAGGGCAAACAGCTGTATGTCCGTGTAAGTTTTAAGGATTGCTCTGAATCTAATCTCTAAAAGTCCTTCACAAAAATGGAATTATCTCAGCTGTTTGCTCAAAATTTTGTGTTTTTGAAGAAACCTACCCATATTTGAAAGGTGATAAAAAGATAACTAATGAAGGTAGTTTTTTTTTTTTGTTTAAAACCACAGGGTCTGTTCTTTCATTTGATATATTGTATCTTTATATATTTTAAGAAGAACATTTTCTGGAAGGCATTGGTGCTGGCTGGCAACTTTTTTTTAAAACCCTGGGGGGAAGATTTAATGTCAGTATGGGACTTTTTATGCGTCATGTTATCATACCCTAGGTGTAGGTATAATTTTCGCTTAGAAAAGTAATATGTGTTTTCGAGTTCATGCGGCTCTGCGCAGACCAATCGGCGAGGTTTGCTGCTTGCGGTCTGGGACGGAGATAAAGACGGAGCCGTAAAGTCGGACACCTGCTGCTTGCCATAGTGACGTGTGCGCCTTGTTTCCTTATTTAATCGTGAAGTGAATTAGATGGGGAATTTGTCAAAAAACAAACCCTTTATATTAAATATTTTTGTTTCATACTGTATATAATGGAAAACATAAACCTAAATTATTAAAATACCAATAGAGTTTTGTATTTTGCATCTTTTCATTTAAACTTTTTTACATGGCACAATATAACATCTTACGGTTATATTAAGGAGTTTTACCTGTTATAAAAACTGGAACTGAAGATTGTTCTTAAATTACTTTTGCTGTACTTTAATGCCATACATCACAGTCACATGCCGGCAGCGGCAGCTCAACTCAGACAAAATTTTGAACCGGCACACACTGCTTCAAGCCAGCCGCTGATCGGTCTGCGAACACACAAAATATCATCTCTCCTCAACAAGTTGCAGTATTTGACATATCATGTCCACAGGATGGTTCACGGGCCAAATATTGGATGAGGAGCTTTGTAGAAACCTAAGTTTGTGTATGGTAATACTTGCTTTAAAACGACAAGTCTGTACAGTTACAGTACATTGTTCAATCCCAATCCATCTGATTCAGCAGGAAATCAGGAATATTTAATCCATGAAGCTGACAACTGCTTGACTTTCTTCCCTGCTGGTTAAGATAAGCTGCAATATATATCGGTGTAATGGCCTGTATCTCTCTGCTGACTGTAATTAAACATCATTTTTATGTTAATTATGCCAGCAGGCTTTATAGGCCATATCAGTTAACCTATAATTGATACATTTCAGTGCTTACCCGACTTTTCTAATGTTTTCTTGTTGTTGTTGTTTTGAAGAAAATATTATTGGTGTGAAAGTGGGCATAAGATTGCTGCATGATGTATTGCATTGGAACAACAGTGTGGATTTTTCTCTATAATAGTAGCCAATGTGTGCTTTAAGATGAACTCGTGACTCTGTCCTATTTGCTGGAGAAGGAAGCCTGAAAACGTCAAATACTGTCGGTGACGATATTATATGGAATTTGGAGGCAGAGACCTTTGATCAGGCCATGGATAACTCTGCCTTTTCAGTTCGCCTTGTACTCTTAGCTTAATAACTATTTGTTGCTGTTTTTGAAGATTCCCCTTTTGAACAGAGTAAAATGTTTTCCTCAGATAACTCTGGGAATAGTGGTATAGCATCCATTTTTTTAAATAAAGGTTCTACAAATGGTGACGCCATAGACAGGGCCGGATTCTCCATAGACAGGATTGGACTAGTGTCCTGGGGCACCAGCCAATAGGGGGCACCAAGGGCTCCGGACTGCGACCAAGTTTTTGAGACAGCAATTACTTACGCATGTGCTTCTATTTGTTATTTGATGTTAAAAGATAGAGTAGATCGCGAGCCCACAAGGGTGCAGTGGTGGATTTAGGCATGGGTGACATGGGGCACCTGTGACAAAAACTCATATGCACGACACGTCTATCTTTTTATGTCAACTTCCGCTCAGTTAATCTACCAATCGGTCTACGCAGCCCCCCATGAAGCCAAACATGCATTAGTAAGTAGTAGTACTAAAGATGCAACTGACTGACTGATTATTGCATATGCATTTCTAGGAGCTTCCCTTTTAGACCCAAAATTATGGGAGAAGAGTATTTAAATGATTCATGCAACACGATTTACTAATGTTTGCGTGTGTGATAACACCAAAAAAGCATGTCTTAAATCATTTTGTCCTAAAATAGCTGCAATTGTTGCTGATAGGAGAGGCATCAAATACAGTAGATCACAGAGCCTGTGGTACAAGGCAGAAGATTTTTTCCACACGATGCCAGAGGAACATATTATTCAAAAATGTTGTTTGCTAAGCCATGTTATTTTTTATTTGCTGGAAGAGGAATCACTAGAAGTCACACAATACCAGGCATTTCAAAACTTCTTGTTAACCTTCAGTTTTTGTCCTCCAGTTCCTTTCAGTGTACTATGGCTTCGTAGCTGGGATTTCACAGCCCGAATTTTCTGCTGTGATGTCCATGGTGCTGAACTCAAGCTCAATAGGTGTAAGTAGACAACCCGCACCTTATCAGCTCTTCTTATTTGCGACCCTGAACTAATTTACGCTGCTCCTAGTTGATTGCGTACCACTCCCATGGACGCTTTTTTGGAATTGCGCTCCTGCTCTAATTTGCCCTGTTTAGTGTTTATATAATTTTTTTGGGCCATTTTGCCTTTATTTGATAGACTGTAATTAAAAGATCACTGGGAAGTACAGGGTGGAGAGAGGGTTATGGGATCGAGCCACCGGAAGTGTGTCTGCACCATATGTCGGAGCACTGTCCACTACACCATTGGTTCTGACTTACAGTTTCAATTAATTTGAAAATATAAAATGTGTACAGTAATAAACCTAAACTGTAAACAAAATCCTGTCACCCTGCCAGTCCTGTTTGATTTCCCAACCAATACCTACAATGTACGTAAATGCATGCTTCATAAGATTAGAATATTGATTGCAAGGATCTTGAACTCGTCTCATGAGATACAACAGATAAACCCATTCTCTTGCATCTCTAGTGTTGTTTATCGATCTCTGAGTCCTCCATTCACATGCCTCTTTATTTGCCAGCCATTTACAGCAGGGTTTCTCTCTTTACCAAGGTTACAAAGGCTTTGTATGAATGGATAAAAAAACAAGGTTGATTGTAGCTGTTGAAATCACGGCTACCTGCTGATCTGGTTTGGTTAAATAATGAGGCAACGCACAGAAAATGTGTAATGTGAAAAGATCAGAGAGGAATTGATGAATGTGCCGAGTGCTCTGTTCAGTTGCTTTTTCTCTCATGATTATTTTGAGCTGGTTTGAGGAGATATGTTGACTTGATTTTTTTGGAGATTGAGAAAATGATAGCGAAGGTTTTTTGAGAGAGAATAAGAGTCTGCATTTCTAAAAGTCTGCATTTGCATTTTGGAGAAATAGGGGTTCCCTATGGAAAAAACAATGGGATTTTAGAATAGCGGTTTTTAATTTCAAATTAGGTCTGTGGTTAACACTGCTTGAGTAGTCTGTCCTATTTTGTTGTACGGCAAAAGTTGCACACAGTCATACACTTAAAAAGTAAACCCCTGGTCAGAGCCTGACTCCACCAATATTTGAAAAATGCAAGAAAAGTGGGCAGACTCCACGGAGATAGAAGGGACGAACTGAACTCGTACCAAGTTTGTGGTGAGATCGCAACAAGGGCTTGGTGAGCTTGAACCTTCTTACGTAGGATTGTACCACTTACATCACACGGTACCGCAACATCCAACAGGGAAATTCAACTGCAGTAGCCACCGTTCAACCTGAAGAGGGCAGCACTCGTTTTTACATCATATATTGTAGCATTGAAACACTTTATACCCAAATGTAAAAAAAGTTACTCAAATCAATGAACAGCATGAATAAAGCCCCATTCTTACAGATCATTAACTAAAAAAAGTTAGTTTAGGGTTTAGTTACTTTTTAAAGTCCCAATGAAATTTAAATTAAAAACTGTAATTTGTTTTGTAATATTGTTGTATTTTTTACAAATTACTTTTCTGTGAGCTTTATTATTTTGTTAAAAATTCATATGTCCTCATAATCTTTAATCATTAATGCAAATCTCCTCCCCTCCTCGAAAACGATTTCTCTTTACTTCCGGTCATATAGTATGGCAGGTGGGCGGGGTCCGGGAAAAGATTGCAGCTATTAGCAAGATGACCCAACTTCAAACTATCCAATCAGTTCTCGATGGACGAATTCAAATCCATACCTTTTTTCATTTCAGAAGCCGTTCCACTTGGATATATGTGACCATGGTAAAAATAACACAATTGCTACTTCCGTTTTATGGTGATTTAAAAAATTATGTTTTTTTTTTTCAGATCGATGCCATAAAAGAACCATTTTTGTACCATTCAGTCTTTAAAAAAAAGTTTTGACCTAATACTCAACCAAACTTTTGGTAACATTTTTTATGAAGCCTGTATTTATAATGCATTATAAGGTCATTCTTACGGTAAAGCAACGCCGTATAAAAAAATGTATAATATGTGACCCTGCATGGACCACAACACCAGTCCTAGTTTGGCACCGTTATCAGAATCTAGTTATTACAGTTTATAAAGTTTAAAATATGGATATTTTTCTTACAAAATCACATCATTACCCGCAAAAGACCTTTATTAACCCCTTGGAGCCGTGTGGATTACCTCTGTATCGGATAAATGCACTTTTTTGGGGGTTTAAAGTCAGAAGTGTTTCCCTGATCCTGGTTTTCTACCATTATTTAGCTTGGAAATTAAGGACATGTACTAAAATAACTCAAAATGTGTTCGTATGATGGACAAATGTATCTCGGATTACTTGAGGGATATTGATATTAATCAAAACAGAACATTGTGTATATGTTTCTTACATTCCTTAATCTTGCATTCAAAGAGCATGAAATTTTGTGGTGACCTGTGATGTTCTGGTTTGATTGGAGCTTAAAAATGTCTGAGAACAAGCAGATTCACTCCTGAATTTAAATTGGGCCTTCACGCTCAAACTTTGCAGTGTAGTTTTGGTTTTCTAATCTCACCCACAGCTCTCCAAGACATAAATCCTCCAAAGACCTAATTTCTTGTCTTTCCTCTTTATATCTCATCGCCCTTTATTCTTTTCGGTTTTAATGTTTTTGTACTGGTATGATAACTCTCTCATTGAACATACAGTAGTATCCTCATTCATTAAATCTTATTGCGCTCTCTCAGTCTTTTAGATACTTTTTTTCTATGTGTCGCTGTGTTGCATCCCTTGGCGTGAGGCGCTCGAGGCCGAGCTCTGTCCTGCTGCTTGTGTTCTCGGATGAGACTTCTGTGTGTTTATCTGCAGAGATGCTCAAACATTCACCACATGCCATGTGCTTGGAAAGACAGTGAGAGATATTGACAGAGACCTAGAAGAGGAGAGAGAGAGGGAACACTTAATGCTATTACATTTGGCTCGCTTTGCTTCAAGATGTGAGATCTGTGGATGCCAAATCTCTGTCTTATCCCTCTTCCACCATTAGTGTTCCAGCGCTGGTACTGGAGTCAGTCACTAGTCAGGCCAGTTCCACATTAAATGTCTTAAAAGGTTCTCGATGCTATGGAAGAACCATTTTTGGTTGCATTTTTTTCTTATGTTTTTATAATCTGAAGAATCTCTGAAGGTTCTTTATGGAACCATTCAGCCAAAAATGGTTCTTGGCATTTGTGACAAGAACCTTTTAAGCACCTTAATGTGGAACTGGCCTAATGAAGTAAGCACCTCTGAGTGTTTTTTTAACTATAAGGGCGTTTTCAAATTAGCACTTTTGGTGCGCACCCGGGTTCGATTGACATCAGAGTTCGGTACATTTGGATGATGTGAACGCTGTCTTCCGAACTCTGGTGCGCACCCGCGAAACGTACTCGAGTCCGCTTAAAAAGGGTGGTCTGGGGTCCGGTTCATGTGAACTCCAGATCAGTTCGCTGCTAATGTGAGCGCAATCGTACCAAATCGCGGAAGTGAACCGCTGTTAATTACGTATTATATGGAATGTCCCACCAAAACAGACGTTTGCGTGCGTGCACTTACCTTGACAACAAAATGCATAGAATGCTTGCTTGACTTTTGTTCTTATTTTTTTAAACCTTTGGTTTTGTTTTCAAAGAAATAATACAGAAACGCACTTGCGTCTGTCTGCCCCAAACATACTAAAGTCGTTTCGATGACAACGGTCTGTCAGCCGACGTCAATTTTTGCGGAGGCATTCAGAAATCATCTCTCTGCTTGGAGTTCGTCAATCACGCTTATCATCTTCTCGTTTACAGCGGTTGCCAAGCAACATGAGAACGCGCCGGCTTCAGCTTGATGATGCAAGCGTACCGCGGTTCGGATGCAAAAATAATATGTGAACACAGTCCATGGGGGGCATGGGGAAGGGGGAGCAATCGAACTCGGGTTCGGACCAGGCAATCGCACCAAATGTGAAACGGTCCTAAATTAAAACTTTATGGTACTAAACTAGTTTCCACACATCTCACACTACATTTTATTTACAAAAAAAGGTGTAAATCGATTGTAAAGAATAAATTCGCACAAAGCCAGCTTTTATGAAGACATATACAATTTTATATTAAAGTGTGTCATTAGAAATAAGTGTAAGATGTGCAAATGGAAATATTGACATTGCTTGGTGGAAATGTGTTTTTCATGGTAAACAGATGATGTCATGTAGTTGGAGAAGATTTGCCATCCCTCACGTCTCTCATCCTTCTCTCTGTACCCCCAAACAGACCTCTTCCTCTGCCATATTAACACAGGTAATTGAAACCGGAGAGGCTTAACATCTCACCTGTTTAATGTTCATTTAAACTTGAGCATCACATTCTCAGCATCACATCAGCCTTTCTTTTTCTTGTCTGCTTGTTTCATTTACTCACACTTATTTGATTTTTACTTTGCGTGTTATCTTCTGAACTTTTCCAATGAAAATTTCACGGCTTATACCCCTTAAAACTAAAAGTACTACTGGGCGGGGTTGGGTCCAGGGGGCGTGGTAATCAAAGGGGCGGGTCATACGTATCATGATGAAAATTAAAACATTTTTATTAAAAACACTCAAATAAAACCTAATTTTATAGAAACTATGACAGAATATGAACACATACTAGATTATTAATGAATTAAATGTTTTTAACAGATACCTCTAACAGAAATAGCTGCGTGATGAAGTGAAACTAAAGGGTTGATAAACACAAACTGAAGCAGATGTAGAATGTCTGGCGAACGATGATAAATAGCGCGAAGATTGTAAAAACTGATTATTTCCCACTATTAATGACATTATCTTAAAGGGGACAGAGAATGAAAAACTATTTTTACCTTGTCTTTGTTGAATAATGGAAGTCTACCCACATTCACAAACATACAAAAAGTGCTAGACATGCTAAACATCTCAGTCTCATAGAAATTCCTCTTTTAGAAATGTCAGCCAGAAAACCGGCCCAATCTGAAAAACTGATGTTTATGACATCACAGGCATCTCACTGCCCCTCCACTTTAAAATAATTGGCTACATTTTTTGAGTGGCAGCAAAGTCAGCCAATCAGTGATGAGATTGCAAGTTAAGGCATAGTCGTCACCGGCTATGCGTTATTACTTTGGAGCGGTTATTATTTGAAAAGAACGAACCTGCAAATGTCTCAACTGACCAATCAGAATCAAGCATTCCAGAGAGCCGTGTAATAAAGGTTTATAAAACCATTCAGCCAAAACTCATTTCTCATTCCTTTATTTGTAAGAGTCCACTTTGGCTTTGCTAAAAGTTTAGCTCTATTCGGTTTAATAAAAGTAAAGTTCTCTAGCATAAAAGCGGTCAAAGTTGAAGAAACACCCTTAATCGTCATCGTGCCACATTTCTCATCCCAGCCCTGCTTGCATTTATCTGCCTTGTTATCCTTTGTTATCTCCCTTGAACAAACGGCAGCTAAATGAAAGCTAACTGATGTTTACATAACGCTAACTTTGTCCTTCCCTACAGTGTTGTTGTTAAATAAACTTCAACCCTTGAGTGTAACAGTTGGTGTTAGCGTACCCTTCAGTGCTGCTTTGACTGAACAGCGGTTTTGTTCGCCTTATTAAGAGAGCAGTTAGGTGCGCTGCCTAGCTGATGCTTTGTGTACGGCTAGCTAATTAATTTGTTAGGCTAGTCACGCTCTAGCATGTCCGGAGGGATAGGATGGATTGTTGAGGATTAGTGACACAGATTAAAAGAGAGCAGCAGCAAAATACGTTTCTCAGTTGGGTACGGGCACCCCTGCACCGCTGTGTACTTTCATTAAGCTAATGCTGCTGAGGTTCAATGTGATAGCTGATTCTGTCTCGCTAAAACTGCTTGTTCCTCATCACAGTCCATTATCTGCAACTAAATAAATGGTTGTATGGGACATTCAAATGGGCTTTTGATGTATTGTAGCAAGGTTTTACAGGTTTTGTACTCCACAGTCTTAAAATAATGTAATGCACTGCGAAAAATGATTTTCAAGAAAAACTTTAATTATTATTTTTGTCTTATTTTCAGTAAAAATATCTAAAAATTCTTAAATTAAGATGCTTTTTCTTGATGAGCAAAACGACCCAAGAAAATAAGTCTAGTTTTTAGACCAAAAATATACAATTTAAGTGATTTTGTGCATAAAACAAGCAAAAAAATCTGCCAATGGAGTAAGCAAAAAATCTTGAACATTTTCACTAAATTCAAGAAAAATTTGCTTACCCCATTGGCAGATGTTTTTTGCTTGTTTTATGCACAAAATCACTTAAATTTGATATTTTTAGACTTATTTTCTTGGGTCGTTTTGCTCATCAAGAAAAAGCATCTTTATTTAAGAATTTTTTGACATTTTTATTGAAAACAAGACAAAAATACTAAGATTTTTTTCTTTTGAAAATCATTTTTTGCAGTGTAAACACAAAATTCAAGAAAAATTTGCTTACCCCATTGGCATATTTTTTTACTTGTTTTATGCACAAAATCACTTAAATTTGATATTTTTAGACTTATTTTCTTGGGTCGTTTTGCTCATCAAGAAAAAGCATCTTTATTTAAGTTTTTTTTTGACATTTTTACTGAAAACAAGACAAAAATACTGAGAATTGTTTTTTATTGGAAATCATTTTTTGCAGTGTAAACACTAAATTCAAGAAAAATTCAAGAACATTTTTCTTACCCCATTGGCAGATTTTTTTGCTTGTTTTATGCACAAAATCACTTAAATTCGATATTTTTGGTGTAAAAACTAGACTTATTTTCTTTGGTTGCTCATCAAGGAAAAGCATCTTTATTTAAAAAATTTTTTGACATTTTTACTGAAAACAAGACAAAAATACTAAGAATTTTTTTATTGTTTTATGCACAAAATCACTTAAATTTGATATTTTTTGACTTATTTTCTTGGGTCGTTTTGCTCATCGAGAAAAGCATCTTTATTTAAGAATTTTTTGACATTTTTTGTTTGTTTTTTGAGCGAACTCACACTGCAAAAAAAAAAAAGGTTTTCAAGAAAAACTTTTCTTAGTATTTTGTCTTGTTTTCAGGAAAAAAATCTAAAAATTTTTAAATTATTGATGCCTTTTTTTGATGAGCAAAACGACCCAAGAAAATAAGTATAGTTTTAAGACCAAAAATATCAAATTTAAGTGATTTTGTGCATAAAACAAGCAAAAAAATCTGCAAATGGCATAAGCAAATTTTTCTTGTAATTTTCCTTGAATTTAGTGTTTAGACTGCAAAAAATGATTTTCAATAAAACAAATCTTAGTATTTTCGTCTTGTTTTCAGTAAAAATGTCAAGAAAACAAGACAAAAATACTAAGAAAAGTTTTTCTTGAAAATCTTTTTTTTGCCGTGTGGGTTCGCTCAAAAAAATACTGAAAAAAAAATACTAAATGACTATTTTGAACGAGGAAAAGCTGTACTTCATTTCAAATCGTGAAGGATCTAACTAGCACAAAAAGTAAATAATAAGGACAGAACAGGATGTGGTTGATCTTTCACTGAATGCAATGCCCAGGTTTAGTCTTATCTAAATCTTATTGGGCCGTCCTGCTGTGAGCCTGGTGGCGTCGTGAACAAACCAGAACAGGAAATCTGATCAGCTGGGGTAATGAGCTCCGAGCTGCTGCTTCTGCTCTTTGCATCTTTTATAGACCTCCACCAGCCGCTCAACACCACCTAAATTCTTAATGACCTGCCGTACGCACTCTCCTTTTCACTCCACGGATCCCTCCGACCGCTTGCTTTTACCTGACGGCGGGAAACGACGCGTCTCTTTGCTGATAAGGACAATGACCTGTTTTGGATGTAGCCAAAAGCGAAGTGTCACGGTAATGAGAGGATGCCGCTCGAGCTCTTGTTGCCAACATAAAAGAAGAGACACAAAAAAGAGAGGAAGCTCTCGGCGGCGTCTGGGAAATGCTTGATATGAGGTTGCTATGGCAACCTGCTAACGCATTGAAATGGAGTCGTTTACTGACTGTAATGGCAACACTGCGAGCGTACTGTGATGAGTCGAGTCAAAACATTTGGGCCTTTTACGCCAACATGGAATTATCTCAGAAAGCTGCTTTCTTGAAAAAAGTAACTTAAATTTGCAGTATGCACTCATTTGTCTTGTGCTTGCACCAAGTTTTTCAAGAGATAAGAGTTTTATAGTTTATTAATAGGCTGTTCTTGCTTTACTGATGAAACAGCAAGTTTATTCCTACTTTCCCTTTTAATCTCGCAAACAGCTAATTGACCCTAAAGGATACTGTTTTTTCAGAGATTATTGTGTACAAAGATGATGTGCTGGTTTACCTAAAAGCTGTAAAGCTCTATAGGACATGAGACATCATCAACAAATTCAAATTTCTGTTTAGATGCTCATTATAATTCTGCACAGGATTGTTTTTTTCATATTTCTGCAACTATATGTTTTGGACCTGATGGGAGGGTTCTAGTGGACCAATCACAGTGCTTGCAGTCCGTGTTGAGCGGACGCGTTGTTACAATTTTGGCGAGGTGCGCGTCAGGCTACGCACAGCCTATGGTGTTGATCCTACGTGAGACTTTAAGTGAACCTTTAGATTGGAATTTTTTATATTTCATTTATTGTTTATATTTAAGGTGTCTTAAAGGTGCAGTGTGTAAATTTTAGTGGTGAGGTTGCGAATTTCAACCAATAGCTCAGTTCACTGCTCACCCCTCGCTTTTGAAACGCATAGAGAAGCTATGGTAGCCACTACCGGACAAACATGTCATCTTCGGAGACAACTAAGTAAAAAAGTTGTCCGGTAAGGGCTTCTGTAGAAACATGGTGGCACAAAATGGCGACTTCCATGTAAGGGGACCCTCGGTATGTAGATAAAAACGTCTCATTCTAAGGTAATAAAAACATAATGGTTCATTATAAAAAGGTCTTTATACACTCCTGATAATATCGTTTTGTATATTATTTTGCATTTCTGTCAAGAGATCCTTATAAAAATTACACACTGCACCTTTAAGTGGCATGCTCAAGATTTTTCATTTTACTTTCTTTTAAATGTGTGCAGGTTGTCCATGCAGTTGTTTTTTTAAGCATTTTGCATAGGAGGCTGTTATTCAGAGCAAGAAACAAAAAGACATTGATGCATATGAAAATAGAAGAATAAACAACCATTTAACGCTTAATTTCTTGTGAAATCCTTTAATGAAGTGAGCTCGCCGGTTACTCGGCAACCTTGAACTTTTTCTCAGTTTTTATTGAAATTAGTGGCGTGTGGAGGTTCCAATTATACAGCGGAAATCCAGTACGTGGGTATTTAGCATTTTTACTTAAATAATGCATCTCTAAAATCTAATTGTGTATGCATCATTTTCATTATAAAGCTTAAAAACAAATTTATGCATGCTCTTAGGCTAAGAGTGTTTTCGGCAAAAACGCAACAGACAGTCAAGAGCACCTTGTAAAGGCGGTTTGCCGTTCTCTTGTTTAAACACTCATTCATGCATGTCTGAGCGGCCCCTGCAGTTCTGACTGATGGCTGCTTCAATATTCAGATTTAGGCTCTCGGTTTCCCAACAAAATCCCATCACAAAACCATCTTGTGAACTACATTCTGTATGTTACCATGTTCAAATCTTATTACTTTTATAGTAATTGGTACTGTATGATTAATCTTACAAAAGCTGTCACTGGGACAAAGGTCATTCTAATAAGTACAATTTAGGCACAGATATGTATACATAGCCCTCTGGGGTACTAATATGCACTCATAACCTACAAACTTACTTTTTGAAAGGGTACAGCCCCGGTGGCAGTTTTGTACCTTTCATTCTGAAAGTGTTTGTTATGTACCCTTATTTTTTGTCTAAGAACATGGTACAGTAGTACTATGGTGTCATGTAAAGAATAAAAAAATTAATGCTGTGGACCTTTTTATGATTGTTGCAAATTGCAATAATGTTATATGCAATATAGTGTAATAGTGTTATATACTGTATCCACTTTAAAATGTATTTATTGTTATTTTTATGAATTAGGTTCTGTGTTCTAGACTGTAATTAAGTGTTGTATGCTCTTTAAAAATAAAGGTGCTTAAAAGGATAAGTCCATTTTCTAAAAAAATCCAGGTAATTTACTCACCACCATGTCATCCAAAATGTTGATGTCTTTCTTTATTCAGTCAAGAAGAAATTATGTCTTTTGAGGAAAACTTTCCAGGATTTTTCTCATTTTAATGGATTTTAATGGACCCCAACACTTAACAGTTTTAATGCAGTTTAAAATTGCAGTTTCAAAGGACTCTAAACAATCTCAAACGAGGCATAAGGGTCTTATCTAGCAAAACGATTGCTATTTTTTGCAAGAAAAATAAAAAATATGCACTTTTAATTCACAACTTCTCTTCTTCCTCCGGCTGTGTTACGCACCAGCGCGACCTCACGTAATTACGTAATGACGTGGAAAGGTCACGTGTTACATATATGAAACACACATTTGCGGACCATTTTAAACAATAAACTGACACAAAGACATTAATTAGTATCATTCCACATACAACAACATCAGAACGATCACCTTTCTCCACACTTGTAAACACTGGGGCGTAGTTTTGCATACATAATCCGTGACCTCTTGACGTGATGACGTATTACATAAGATCGCGCTGGCGCGTCACACGACCGGAGGAGGACAAGAAGTTGTGGTTTAAATGTGCATATTTGTTATTTTTCTTGCCAAAAATGACAATCATTCGCTAGATAAGACCTTTATGCCTCATTTGAGATCGCTTAGAGTACTTTGAAATGGCAATTTTAAACTGCATTAAAACTGTTAAGTGTTGGGGTCCATTAAAGTCCATTAAAATGAGAAAAATCCTGGAATGTTTTCCTCAAAAAACATAATTTCTTCTCAACTGAACAAAGAAAGACATCAACATTTTGGATGACATGGTGGTGAGTAAATTTTCTGGATTTTTTTTTAAAGAAAATTGATTAATCCTTCAAAGGTTCTTCACAGCGATGCCATAGATCAGTGTAACTCTTTACTTATTTGTGAGTGTGCAATCCTTACATGCCTGTGTGTCTGATAGTCTGTCTCTCTTTAGATGTGAGATTTTCTATTTTATTCCTTTTACCCTTCCCCTTACTTCTTGTTTGGCTCTTTCTCTGTTTCCATGGTAACATATCAAACTATTGGGACCTCCTGTCTCCACCCTACCCCAGACCCCCTCCCGATTTGGTTGTAGGTCAAAGATAAAGAGAGTTAGAAAGTAAGCAGCTTTAAAGGTCTGGGGATTTTCTTTTCTCTCTCTCTCTCTCTCTCTCTCTCTCTCTCTCTCTCTCCTCTCTCTCTCTCTCTCTCTCTCTCTCTCTCTCTCTCTCTCTGCACACATACAGTACACTAGGATCTCTATGGTGACTAGCAGGCCTGTTTGCTGTGTGCTTGGGTTCTGTAATGGTGAGTAGCATATGGAACTTCTCTCTTTCGCCTTGCTACTTAAACTGAAACAAAGACTAATCATCCATATTGAATTGGTTGTGTTTTAGATCTCTTTGATGTCTACAGTGCGGTTCTGCTTTTGACAGGATTATGTCCCTCAGATTAGTTGAACTCTTTCTCTTTAATACACAATGTAGTGAGCTGCCTACAGTACTTATACAGCATTTTAAGCACACTCCCGGTATGTTCTGAGAGATAGACAGCAGCCGTATGTGTTGTCAAAACAATGGTAGTTTTTTTTATAGAATATGCAAAAAAAGTTTAACTTTATGCAAATGAGCAGCAATGCAGTGCGTCAAATAATGACAGCGCAAGCAACAGCACAAGTTCACAAATGTTGGACAAAGTGAGGCGGGTTGTGCATTTCACACTTAGATCTCCAGTGCTGTCCTACATGAATTAATCCATATTGTAATACCTTCATTATAAGGTCACGGCAATAGATACACATCAACCGTTAAATAAGTAAAATAGAAATTACGGTATTTTACACCTCAAGCAATAACCCTAACAAGTCAAATTTTACTTTATTAAAAAACAAACTACAAAATGAGAAGCAGCGAATAATATACAGAGACCTGTTTAACTCTTTCCCCGCCATTAATGAGATATCTTGTCAATTAAGAGAAAACGCTTCCCCGCCAATGACAAGATTTTCCGTCTTTCCACAATACCGATATTATCCACCAGGTGGCGCCCTTCCGCAACTTTTTAAAACCGGAAGTATTGCCCTATGGCAAGCGGCTGCATGTCCGTGTCTGTTTTAAAGATCGCTCTGAATGGGATCTCTATAAAAAGTCCGTCACAAAAATGGAATTATCTCTGCTTTTTGCTCAAAATATGGTGTTTTTGCAGAAACCTACCCATATTCAAAAGCTGATTACAAAAGAACCACTAAAGGTAGGATGAAACGTTTTTTTTTTTTTTTTTTTAAAGCAGAGGGTCTGTTCTTTCATTTGGTATATTGTATGTTTATATATTTAAAGAAGAACATTTTCTGGAAGGCATTAAACTTTGGTGAAAATCATGAAAAACGCTGGCGCTGGCTGGCAACTTTTTAAAAAAACGCTGGTGGTGAAAGAGTAAAAAGGTATTTGAAATTAAGGTAACCCCTTTTTTTTTTTTGCAAAAGAAATTGCATAAATGGTTCTTGATAAGCTGAACGACTGTTTTAAGGAAACAAAAGTATAACAAATTAGTTTGTCTATTATTCAAGGACAGTGCAGTAGTTTTTCAAAAGTTTGCTATAAAAATTTGTACAAAATTTACATTTTACAAATATTATATAAATGCATTAAAGGGGACATTTCACAAGACTTTTGCAAGATGTCAAATAAATCTTTGGTGTCCTCAGAGTACGTATTTAATGTTTTTTTCTCATATCATACACTGTCAAAAATAAAGGTACAAAACTGTCACGGGGGACAGTACCCTTTAAAAAAGGTCATGATATGTACCATTTAGGTACAAATATGTATCTTTGAACTGCCCATATGTACCCAATATGTTCTGAGAGTGTATAGATAATTTATTATAGCATGTTAACATTGCCACTTTGTGAGCTTGAGCAAAAATGTGTCGTTTTTGGGTGTGTCCTTTAAAATGCAAATGAGCTGATCTGTGCACTAAATGGTAGTGCCGTGGTTGGATAGTGCAGATTAAGATTTTTTATTATGAAGGAAAAAACTGGAATTTTCCCTTCAAAATCAGTCATGGCATACATTACAGTCAGCTCTATCATAAATATACAGTAGCAGCGCAACCCAGAGAAAAGCTCTAAAATAAATATAATAGACTATTATGGGATTTATTAAATACACATTCATGAAAAAATATATTAAAATGTACCTCATTGATTCAGACAGTGTTTGTTGCTGGCCCTGACGGCCCACCACTGTGTTTAGGTGTATATTTTATTCAGTACTGAAAGTATTAATGAAACAGCTGAGCCCAGTATAATTCATTTTTTTCAAGTGCCAATGTCAGACTTGAAATCAGTAATGCATTAAATACAGAGTGTACTGTGTGAATCAGCAATTCTTACGTTTGTTCCTAGCTGTCACTGGGGTGGTACCCTTGTAAAGAGTTTATATTATTACATATAATCATGGGTACATATTGGTACCAAATGTATACACACCTGGACCTAAATGGCACATATTTGGAGCTTTTCAAAGGGTACTGCCCCAGTGACAGCTTGGGAACATTTTTGATACTTTTTCTGTCAGTGTACTGTATGTAGGCCAGAGACAACAAACAAAGCTTTTACTTTCTCTAGCGGTTTGTTGTAATTTAGGATTTTATGTGCACACTGTCAGAAATAAAGGTACATTCTCAGGAAACATGGTACAAAAGTTGTCACTGGGACAGGACCTTTTAAAAAAGGACAAATGTCTACCAATATGCACCTTTTAGGTACAAATGTGTACTTTTTGAAAAGGTATCACCCCTGTGACACCTTTTGTACCTTCTTGTACCTTTTTCTGAGAGTGTACAGTAGGGCTGTGTATCGCCAACAATTCCCCAATACGATACGTATCCCGATACAAGGGTCCCGATACGATGCCCATCACGATACAAGACTACTTTGAATTACATTTTTGTTCAGAATTTAGTAACATTATTTTTATTATTATTTGTTTATTGTATATTGAATAAGCAGTGTTGTAACAGTTGTGTTTTTGTCATTCATTTATTAGCTATTAGAAATATTTAAAATCCCAGAGTTAGTACTTAACTTATGTTTTTTTAAAGCAGTTTTACAAAGATGGTGCCTTACTCTTGTCTCTTATTATTCTACATCTATGAATATATCTATAAACATGCAGTCAGACTTAATACTATTTAATAGAAATCAGATTATTAATGTGACAGTTATAGTTTGAAGTAGCTCTGTATCTCTTCTCTAGACATACACTTTTCACATGCAGATCTTTGTCGTGTTTCTTCTCAAATGCGTTAGTACTGTTTTATAAGAGCATGACTAATAAAGCCCTTTGCAGTAGTATAGGCTAAAATATCTGCGCTTTCATACTGAACTCATTGACTTTAATGCGCGCGCGAGTACGCAGCTCACTATGCAGACACGTGCGCCAGCGAGACAGACACGCAAAGTGAAAGTATACCCCGCCACATTTAACTCTACGTACTCTGCGGGACACATGCGTCCTTTCCATATGGATCACGGATCAACAGCAATTCGTCACGTTACTTTCAAAAGTACATCCGAATCGATACGGAAGGTGCTGTATCGATGCGCGCATCGTCAGGCGTCCATGACGATGTATCGTCGTATCGATATTTTGAACACAGCACTAGTGTACAGAGGTTGTCACCCGGATGGTACCTTTTAAAAAGGTCCTAATTTGTACCATTTATGGAGCTTTTCCATTGCACAGTACCCCACGGTTTGGTTTGGGTCAGGTCAGGTCAGGTCCGGTCAGCTCACCTCACTTTGGCTTGGTTAGCTTTTCCATCGAGTTTAGTAACACTTCAGAGTGGGAGGGATTATAGGCGTGTCGTTATATTTGCGCTGCCTACTGCTGTGACATTATACAAGTGAGAGCGTTGTTGGAATGTTATACATCCCCATACATTAATTTATTTCTCAATCCACCACAAAAAAAAAATTGACCACCAAAAAAAAAAAATGTTTGCACATCACATTTATCGCTACCTCTGACTCACATTTCTGTACAAACACCCACAATCAGTCACAGTCAGTCGACGCGCTCCGCTGAGACTCATTTAAGTTGCATTTAAGCATATACAGTATGCGCGTTGCGAATGTGCCGCCACAAACTGCAAGTCTGAAAAAAACTGTTATGGTGTTCCTTATTCTCAACCTGTAGATGTTTTCATCTCTGAAAGGGAGTTTGTGAGCTTACAGAAAAGCACAGATGACAACAGGTTTACTCGAGACAGCGCAAGCTAGCATGAAGGTAAAGCTCATTTTTTACATTATAGCGATGATGTTGGTAGTGACGATTCTCTCAGGCCAATCAGTGATCTACAGTGTTTTCCCATCATGTTTTGGTATCAGCTCGGGTCACTTGGAACCCCAACCAAGGTGGTACTAAAAAAAGTATTGGGTACTGCGTACTGCACCCAGTGGAAAAGCCCCCAAAGGTAAGCCGACCCGACCCAAACCGTGGGTACTATGCAATGGCAAAGCACCATTAGGTAAAGATGGGTCCCTTTGATGTACTAATATGCACAAAGGTGTATTTTTTGAAAGGGTACCGCCCCAGTGACAGCATTGTACCTTGATTTCTAAGAGTGCAGGTCATGAAGTTAAACTTTCCCTGTAGTCAGTTCATAATAAACACCTATGGACTGGCCATACTCTTACTGTGACAATCAGATTGATTCATGGCAACATAATCAGGCCACTAATGGAAATGGATAATGAAGTGTTTTAAATCAGCCTCATGTCGTGTGTATTCATGAGCATAACAATTTTCATTTCTTTATTTCATTAGCGTGATTTTCATTGATATTTTGCCGTAATTATATTGTGTGTCATTAATATGCGTTGAACTCGCCAAATTATGTCTAGCAGGAGGCCGCAAGTTCGGCATGTGGGTGGTTTTTGTTTGCGGAGCGCTGAAGCGAAGGTTCTCTTTTTATTTTATGAAGTCAGAGCGACAGCTATCTTACATCCTAAGGCCCCGCTTGACCTTGGCGGTCAGCCTCCTCTCACAGGCGGTTAGTAAAACAATCAGTCAGTCATTTACTAACACAGTCAGACAGTCTGTCATTCTGTCAGTAATCCAGAATTAATCAATTTCATCCCTTTTAGACATAAGAAACCTGTTTCTTTCACTGTGTGACTGTTGAAATGGCCTCAAATGAATGTGGAATCGTGATAATTCTTACTATTGCAATGTTCATTATAAACAATTTATCAAAGTGGGTCATTTTATTTTAAATCATGTGCCCTTTAATTTTTTGATTGAATCAAAATCAGAGAATGTTCTTGTGATAATCTTTCTCTGATGACGTCAGCTTGACTGCATGGGCGGAGCATTTATTAACCCCGCCCCATCCAACAGTTATGGCCCTATTTTAACAATCTAAGCACATTTTCTAAAGTGCGCGGTCTAAATGGGTGTGTCCGATGCCACTTTGGCTAATTTAACGAGGGGAAAAATGGTTTGTGCGCCGAGCGCACGGTCGAAAAGGGTTGTTCCTATTCTCCTAATGAGTAATGGGTGTGTTTTGGGCGTAACATGCAATAAACCAATGAGAGTCTCAGCTCTCATCCCCTTTAAAAGCCAGTTGCGCTGGCGCTATATCTAATCCCTATTTAGATGACGGACTTTGTAAACTGAAAAACTAAGCGGAGGAAGAAGACCACCAGTTTAAGAATATTGTTTTTTAAATTGTGTTGTTTTCATTTTTTTATTTTTATTAAAACCTTTAAAAGCCTTTTTCTTTCAGTCATAGAAGTACAAATAGCAGGCTGTAAATGTATTGATATCCTACGTAATCATTGTAGAATATAATATAATTTTTTTTATTTCATAATTTTTTACAATCTAATAATTTTTTAATCCTTTTATCTTTCATATTTAAAAGCGTTTTTGTGCTGCTGCGCATTCATGTATGTGATAAGAAACCTGCATTGTCATCCTGTTTATAGGCGCATAGTACTAACACGCTCATTACATAACAAACACAATATTGCGGTCAATGGCGTTGGTCGACCTACACATATAAGTTGGTCAATGGCGTAGTCTATTTTAGTTGCCTCAAAATAGCAACGCGCCAACAATGCGCCTGATCACACCTCGTTTTCAGACCAGAACGCAAAATTGGGTGCAAATGCATTTGCTTTTTCAACAACGTGGCGCTAAACGTGAAAATTATAATTGCGCAGGGTTGAAACTAGCAAAAGACACCTGTGTCGTGCATTGCGCTGCATTGTGGCGGTGTATGATAGAGCTTTTAGAGTTCCATTACTGAATAAAACGCCTACTTTTATATATATATATATATATATATATATATATATATATATATATATATAATCAATTAATAGTGGAAAACACAAGCCATGCCCACTATTTTCTTCGTGTGATATTCCGTGCACCCGGAAATACGTCACAATAACGAAGTGAAGTTGATCGCGACTTTCTTTTTTTCTGGGACTTTAAAGGTGCCTTAAGTTAATTTTTAAAGCAAGAGCATACAGAAAATATCCATACTGTCGATGTCGCTGAAAAAGGTGTCCTGACAACAAATTCGTTTTAAACTAGGAAGTTTTCTTGGAAATTTGTCAACACGACTCGCTGTCAGCAGTCTGCCTTCTTACAGAAATGGTTCAAATAACATGACAGAAAATAAAAACAGGAGTGAAGAGGTTAGCTCCAGTCATGTTAACATCTTACTGTGATTAAGTCCTTACTCTGATTATTGGAAATAATCGCATTATTGGTGTACATGTAAACATAGTCAATGACAATATTGATTCATGTATTTTTTGAGTTTTTAGGCTGCGGTACGTTGGCACCTTTGGCCACAAGCTTGCATACTCTAAGTTGCTGTAAAAGTGTATTAAACGGATGCATGAAAGTTTGATCCCATTAGCGTTGTACACCTGAACCAATTGTCTCGTTCGTTAAATAATAGATCTGCAGGTGAACTCAACGCTGAGACATCAGACTTTGCTCATTCTTTTATATCTCTCTCATCACCCACATAGAATGGCCAAATTAATCCTTATGAGGTGTCGCACTGCTGTAATACAAATCCTTGCTTCCCTAAAGCAAATGTGTAAATTATGAGATTAGATTAATCATCGTAAATGATTAATCGAACCTCATACAAAAGTATCTCGGCCGACCGAAACCAGATGATCTACTGTCATAATGTGCCTATAAAAGAACATTAGACCTATTCATTGGAAGGACTTGTGAAAGTGATTGGTGGATATTATGAGCTCCATGAATTAAAATGAAAAGAAGAAAGTCGATTTTTAGGTTTCTTCTAGATTTTTAAAAGTCTTTGGAGTGTAAAGTGACCAGAATGGTGTTTCCAAGTCTTGCTGGTTAAGGCTGCATTCAGAGGCCTTGCCAACATTTTGTATACGGATAGGAAGCAAAGCTGGGCTTTTTTGAATGAAGATTAATCATAGTTTTAGGAAGGTTTTCCTTTTTTCCTAACCATTTTAAAGGATTTTCTCTCTCTTGCTCTTTTATTTAGTTTCTTTCACTCCTTTAGGAGAATAATGTAATGCCATTAGTTAATCCATTCTTTCACACCCAGTGTGAGGTGTCAAAACAGGGACAAAGAGATGGCGGCCATATTTCTTTCAGATGTCTTCAGTTCATTCAAAACCCAACTGATTAGAGTGAATTATATCGTCATTTATAATGAGCAAGTGGATGCGTGATAGGAAATGCTCAATTTGCGCAAGGCATGCGTCACTATAACCTAATGGCTCAGATTTTAAATGTGTTCGAAATAATACCAAGACTCCTTTGGCTGGATGTCAGCATTTGGTTGTGCGCGCTAGGTGGTCTCGCTATAACCGAAATAGCTTCAGTTGTGACTAATAAGGCTGATACAGTGTTTGCCACACTGAACACGTCTATTTCACACTGTGAGCAATGGAGAAAGAACGAGCGAATCAAATTAACATAGACGTGAGACTGGATTATGTTGCAAATGGTGGCACATTAAAAATGCGCTTTAATTGACATTTTTCAACTCAGACTTCATTTCCTCTATTCGACCAGAAACGCAGCAAAGTAGGAATTGCAAAGCACACATTCAGTACCACGTTTATTCACTTTTCTTGTGTAGAATAACAAGCCTGAAGCTTTTATATGACGCCTGTTGGAGAATCAGTCAATCGATGTCAATGTCTCCATTGGAATTTCAGGATTCAGGAACTTCTGCAGGATCCAGCACGACTCGATTTCTGTTCAGGCTTTTTGTTCAGATGTTCTGGTTGAGCTTTTTGACTGCCGTGTAGGTCGATAAATGTAGAGAATGGCGTGAAGTGTGATTACAAAATAATGGATTGACAATCTTGGTGAATGCATGTAGACGTTTGTGGTTAAAAGCCATTGATTGAATGCATAAGTAAAGCATCCATGTTACGTTTTATTGCATGCGCTTCATTGAGATTCTTTGCTTTCTAATCAGTGCTTTTTAATGTGGTTCTCAGTGACGGGTTTTATGATAGCAAGCATTTAAAGGAACAGTATGTAAGAAATTTATATCAATTAATCATAAAATGGCCCTGACATGTCACTAGACATTAAGAAATTATTTTCATTTCAAATACTTATGTCACTGACAACAGTGGTCTGGCCAGGATATTGTCATTTAAAAAGTGGAGTTGCAGCCCTCAACTGATGTTTATGTTGTCATTTTGTGTATTGGCCACCAGCTGTGTGATTGCAGTACCAGTTTTAGCCACAAGTTTTGTGGTTGCAATACCAGTTTTGGCCACAATCCTACATACTGTTCCTTTAAATATGTATATTTCATCAACAGTTTGAAGTAGAAACAACATAAATAATGCATACTGTAATAATTATAATATTAGAAAGCAGAATTTTCTTTTTACTTAGTTTCAAAACAACCCAAATGCTGAAGCCAAGACTGTAAGCATATCATTTAGACAGTATTATAAGAATGCTTTCCAGGTATCTTACAGCAGTGTTACTACAGTAGGTCCTCTTGAGTGATCCCAGAACAATTTCTGACATCACAAGGGGAGCCAAATTTCAATGACCAATTGGTTGATCTTTTTCACATTGTCTAGGTTTATAAAAGCACTGGGGACCCAATTATAGCACTTAAACATGAAAAAAGTCAGATTTTCATGGTATGTTCCCTTTAAAGTTCTGCATTTATTAGGGCCATGGCCACTTGAGTGACACTACCGTCGAGCTAGGCGGGAGTGGTTTCAGCAACCAAGCAACTCAGCTCCACCTACGCTCAGCCTCTTTGCCCATTTTTAGTTATACGGGAGTGACTCTTGGTGACAAGAGTGGCAACAGTTGTCCCTTCCCACTTTTGGACTTAAATATGCTCTTCAGGAACCTATGGGTGTTGTCAGGGACACAACGTCATACTACATCTGTTGTACTGATAAACTACTTTGTAATGCACTGTTAGTCTCTTTGCATAAAATCATCTGCCAAATGCGTAAATGTGAATAATAACTCAAGGAAATACAAAACATGAGACTAGGCGCTATTCGGGAGGTGAGAAAAGAGGGAGAAAAATGTTGCTCACAACTTTCTTCCTATACATCCATCCAATAATGTTTCTATAGTGGATATGCTTATTTCTGGAAACTTCATCTTGGTATTTACTCATCTTGTCCATCATCATCTGCCTCAGTTCAGCTATTCTGTATGCATTGTGTAGAAACGTGAGGACATCTGAACTCCTAATCAGATTCTCTGTTTGCTGGTTCTGCCAAACACAATCAAATTAGTTTGAGACAGAATCATTGCATATTGCCACAGAATCATGTCTGTCATCTCATCTCAATGTGTTAAGCAGTGGGATCAAAGATCAATGTCCCACTAATAACAAGATTTCATTCTCCTTTTAGTGAGATTTCTTAAAAGAACCATTTACTTTTTATAGCCTGTAAAACCTTTATCCTTTACAAAAAAAACTTTTTGGAACCATAGCCCTTGACAATGAAACTTTCAGACAACTTTGTTTTTAGAGTTTAACCTGTACACATACATTAGCAACTGTATATCAGAAGAGTGCAGATACAGAAGTTTGTTTCCGTAATTCGGCTGATATATGTGGCTTTTGTTGCAAGCAATTCGCAGGCTTTACACATCAAAAGGTGACTAATATCGGTTCCGTAGCTTGAGCTTAGCTTGAAGATATCCTCACTCAAAGGACAAATCTTTCTCTTTAGAGAAATCACTCTTGAGGTGTTTTTCGTCCTTAAGACCTTGTATCATGAAAGCAGTATTTGAGATGTTCGTTGAAAGCCTTGCTTTTATGTTAGACAAGCTTTAGGAGTCAAAATGGATGTTGCTGTTTGATTGATCAGTAAGCATTAAGGTCTCATTGTACGTGATGATGTTTAACATCGCTTCATTCTGACATCACTCATTAAGGTTTCTTTAAGATTTACCATTCTAGAAAGTTCACCATGTTTAATGAATGTTTCAGGATGAAAGTAAGAACAGTATAACAGAAAGACTTCATGAAGGAGCCATAAACTATTATCATGTGTCCTTGAGCAAGAACCTCAGGTGCTGTAATGATAATTTTACTGTTAAAATACCAGAAATAAAAAGTTAGACTGTACTTGCACAAGTAATAAAAGCAATAAAGGAATAATGTATCATAAAATATTATAGAAGTTAAAGGGACATTCCACTTTTTTTTGAAAATATGCTCATTTTCCAGCTCCCCTAGAGTTAAACATTTGATTTTTACCGTTTTGGAATCCATTCAGCTGATCTCCAGGTCTGGCGCTACCACTTTTAGCATAGCTTAATCCATTGAATCTGATTAGACTATTAGCATTGCGCTAAAAAATAACTAAAGAGTTTCGATATTTTTCCTATTTAAAGGAATAGTTCGGCCAAAAATGATATTAAACCCATGATTTACTCACCCCCAAGCTGTCCGAGTTGCATATGTCCATCATTTTTCAGACAAACACATTTTCGGATATTTTATAAAATGTTTTAGATCTTTCAGTTGATTAAATGTAATGTTACGGGGTCCACCCATAGTCCACGACCTTCAAGTCCAAAAAAAGTGCGTCCATCCTTCACAAATTAAATCCAAACGGCTCCAGGATGATAAACAAAGGTCTTCTGAGGGTAATCCACGCGGTGTTGTTGTAGAAATATCCATATTTAAAACTTTATTAACGAAAATAACTACCTTCCGGTAGCGCCGCCATCTTAGACTCCTCTGTATTCAGGAGAGAGTATTAGCGTAGTGTACGCACTTTTCTTAGTGACGTATGACAAATTCGGAGGGCGGGGGCACAGAGCAGCAGCAGAGTAGGCTCCGTAGGCTGCGTAAGCTCTCATCCTGAATGTGGACGCGACTAAGATGGCGGCGCCACCGGAAGGTATTTATTTTCGTTAATAAAGTTTTAAATATGGATATTTCTACAAAAACACTGTGCGGATTACCCTCAGAAGATCTTTGTTTATCATCCTGGAGCCGTTTGGATTTAATTTGTGAAGGATGGACGAACTTTTTTTGGACTTGAAGGTCGTGGACTATGGGTGGACCCCGTAACATTACATTTAATCAACTGAAAGATCTAAAACATTTTCTAAAATATCCGAAAATGTGTTTGTCTGAAAAACAGACAGCTAATGCGATAAAATAAGACACAGATTCCTTCTTTGTGATATTAGCAAGGATAAAGACTTGAGGTCTTTTGGGTCGGGTCAAGTCTGAAGGATATTAAAATGCGACTCGAGTCCGAGTCACTAACTCGAGTGCCCATCTCTGATATGTGCAACAGCCATACACAGTTTTTTACCTTTTAGCTGCCTGCCATATAGTCACTAGTGAATGGCGGTGATGGCAGATTTTAAATCAAATATTTCCTGGGAGTTTTGCCGTTGAGCAGCTGCCATTGAGATGAATGAGCAGGCAAACGGAGAGTTTTCTCCAGGTACGATAGACCCGCACGGAGAAGATCCTTTCATTTCCTCCAGCGTCAGTGCACATTACATACAACGATGACTGATGAATATTTGTATATTTCTGTGTTCGAGAGATCTCATGTGTGCTCTGTCATATTTTCGGCTTTAACTCTTCTTTCACACAGACAGATTGAAATGTTATGAATGGATAGGACATCATGCTGGATGCATTATTCCTGTCTGATTTCCTGCCACTATGTCGCTTTGAAATCTGCCTGATTTTGCTCATTTTATTTGCAACTCTCTCTTCTTGTCTCTTTGACTTTTCCATCAGTCTTGCAGGTTTTAATAAGCTCCCATCATTTATCTACAATTACTTGTTCACTTCCTTTCATTCTTTTTATATAGAGACAAAGGTCAAATGACGTGCCATCTTGTTGGTTTAATAGCTCAAGGTCACCAGTAGTTTTATAAATGCAATGGTGATTACTTGTGAAGTATGTTGGATAATGAAATGTGGCCAAGGAGAGGGAAAAGGTCAGTGATTTTTCTCTTTATAGACAATTTGCTTTACCATCAATAATATCATTCTTCTTTTGGAAATGCATTTTGGTTTTTCAGGGCTTATGTGTTAATATTGAACCACACAACACATGTGTAACTCTGGTAGGTTAGAAGCACACATTCTGTTAGATATTTTCCTGTGATGCCCTCCTTGAACTTTGCATTCATAACAGGAAATGCCAAAGATGATTACACCTAAGCATGTGCTTGTAAATCTGCCGACTACTACCCACAGATGCCCTGTCTGGGAAAACATCCCTAAGTTAATTAAAAAAACCTGATTTTCCTTATTTCTTACACTCCTAAAGTAATCGTTCAATAGAAAATTAAAATTAGTCCATGATTTACTCACCTCAATGCCATCTTTGGTGTATATGACTTCTATTCTTCCGACAAATACATTTAGATTTATGTTAAATGGGACATTTCACTAAAGGGGACTTTTTTAAGGTGTAAAATAATTTGTTAGTGTCCCCAGAGTGCGTATATAAAGTTCTAGCTCAATTATAGATACCATATAGATAATTTATTATAGCATGTTAAAATTGCCACTTTGTAGGTGTGAACAAAAATGTGCCGTTTGTGGGTGTGTCCTTTAAAATGCAAATGAGCTGATCTCTGCACTAAATGGCAGCGCCGGTGGTTGGATAGTGCAGATTAAGGGGCGGTAATATCCCCTTCTGACATCACAAGGGGGGGAACACATTTAAATGGCCTATTTTTCACATGCTTGTAGAGAATGGTTTACCAAAACGAAGTTACTGGGTTGATCTTTTCACATTTTCTAGGTTGATAGAAGCACTGGGGACACAATTACAATTAGGTTTGTCAAGAAATTTTCATTTCACCCACCATTGGTGACTTGTGTTGCCTTGAATTTGGACCCAAGTCAAACTGATGACTGGTCAATAAGACCTTCATTGCTTTGTTGCCGTAGCTACAGTACAGGACTCTGGTAAGACTAGAGAGTCTACTTCAGCTGAGCGCATCAGGGATTGCCAGTGAATTTCTGATGTAGTCTTTGTAGGGACTGACAGTTGGAGTCGATCTCTATAAGCGTACAGGTGATGTGTGTATGCAAGAATGCAGTGTGATAAAGGGGCTTCTTTCTGTTGTGAATTATTTAACTTGATGCACACTCCACTGTGGTTGAGCTCTGCAAACCCTGTATGTTCAAAACCATGAAGTGTTGTGCTTCTGTTTTCTTCTGTTGTTTTATTGAGCTGGTAAAATAAGATGGCGGAGATGTCCACACATGCTGTTTTCATTGAAATTATTTGGATATTTTTTAAATGAAATTTATTAATAACAAATCTGTACTGTCTACTTGTAAAATTAATTGAAAGTGTTGGTTCATGAGATCTATCAAAATGACTACTGTAAGTCATTATGTTCTTATAAGCAGCAATGATAGTAGATTTTATCCGGTTAAGTACCGTTCAGACCGCCAGAGACTAGCAGTGGCAGAGCAACATGATCTCATTCACTTTAAATGAAGCATAGCAACTTTCGGCGACACGAGCGAAAGTGACGGTTGTTGTTAGAAAGGATACAGCAATAGCCAACATTTCGTGAAATCTTGCTGCATGAGCACTGTTTTCATCCTAATTCTACCCCCAAAGTTAACCCTAAACTCAACATCTCACAAGATTTAGGCCGTAGCTTTTCCCATCTAGCTAGAACTGCTGTTTTCATCATAATCTTTCTCCCAAACCTAACCCTAAACCCATCATCTCACAGGATTAAGGCCGTAGCTTTATTTAATCCAGCCAGAACCGCTGTTCTCCTCCTAATCCTACCGCCAAACCTAACCCTTAACCCAACATCTAACAAGATTTAGGCCGTAGCTTTATCCCATCTAGCCAGAACCGTTATTCTTCTCCTAATCTTACCCCCAAACCTAAACCTAAACTCAACATCTCACGAGATTGAGGCCGTAGCTGTATCCCATCCAGAGCCGGCGCCAGACCATAACTAACAGGGGGGCACTCGGCTTCCAACGGGGGGCACGCAATAGCAACAATAACTTGCAAAAACAAGACATTAAAACAACAAATACAGCAAGCACACACTCATACAACTGGTACAGACTGTCAGCTCATTTCCCGTATAAAGTGCAAAAGACCACAAACTATGCGCAAAACTATTGAACTTCGACCGCGGCGTGAGCGCAAGCTGAGCTCCGCTGCGCTCGTGCTTTTACTCGATGCAACAACAAACCGAATTGAAACCAAATTGAAATGAATGGGTTTCATAGCGCGTCCTAGCTTTAAAAAAGCCGCTTTTACCATAATCACGTCGTAATGCTGTTAACGGTCTATAGCCACACTTCACATTTAAGCTTACGTAATTTAAAACACAGCTAACTTACCTTTGAAATAGCTGAAGACGGCGTGTAAGAACATTAAACTTCCTTAAAACAGTGTCCTGTAGATTTGTAAATTCCACCTCGACCTCTAATCTCTGAGTTTGAGCCAGTCTGTGTTTGCATGAAGTCAGATGAAGCAGGCAGTTCTAAATGTTCTAATATGCATATTTTACACGATCCATAAAATGCCGTGAAAAAACACGTTACTAGTATCAAGTCACAAATATGCTAAAGACGTAAAACGGGTGAGACGCGGCAATACATCCAATCAGAGAAACTGGTCTATTTTAATAAAAGAAAACATATATCAACTATATTTTCCTCATTTGATTATATTATAAGTGATAAAACATTCAATGTTTAATTTATTTTAATTATTCTTGATATATATTGAAGTAATAAAAAATTTGGTAGGGGGGCACAACAACGTGTTCGGGGGGGCACTGCCCGCGAATGCCCCCCCTTGACGCCGGCCCTGATCCCATCTAACCAGAACCACTGTTCTCCTCCTAATCCCATACCTAAACATAACCCTAAACCCAACATCTCACGAGATTTAGGCCGTAGCTGTATCCCATCTAGCGAAACCGCTGTTCTCCTTCTAATCCTACCCCCAAACCTAACCCTAAACCCAACATCTCACGAGATTAAGACTGTAGCAAGTATCCTATCTAGCTAAAACCGAAAGGACTATTGGGGACAGGAAGTGGGCGTGTCCAGCAATGTGACAAAGTTAAGAAAACTTGAACTTTATGCAAATCATGAGTGACTTTTGAAACCGACTACAAATGAGAGCGAAGCAGTGGAGCTCAGGTCATCCATCTCTCGTCAACCAAAATTAGAAACGCCTTCTGATGACCTTATTGATAAAGACAGCGACACATGGGTGGTCTGAGTGGGGCTTTAGTCTGACTATAATTTGGCTCACCCCAACCCCTGAAATCAGGCTGAAAGCAAGAAAGTACCTGGGTTAACCTGATGTCTCCTGCCTCTGACTCCTTATTTATAGTGTGCATCAGGGAACAGACGGTAAGCATGATCCTATTAGCACTATTACTGTTCCCAGAAAACCATGCACACCGACTTGAGCTTACCTTTGTACATTTACATCGGTACCTTGAGTCCTACTCCAGGTATGTGACTTATTCTCTCTTACATTATTTTATTATTTGCAGAAATATATAGTTTTCTGTTTTAGCATTGCAGGCATTTTGCTGCAGGTGTTTGTGTATGCCTGTGTGCATGCGTATTTATTAAACATAATTTAACTGTTTTGGTGTTTAGTGGAGCGTCTTTCACACATGACTAATAAGAAAGGCAGCCAATTAAATTCACTCCCTCTGTTTTAGCTGCTTAATCTTTTGTGTGCACTGAGCTTCTGTGTGCAACTTGGTGCTATGATGAACAGAAGCATGAACCTCCTGATGCTTCCTAAAGGAATAGTTCAGCCAAATATGAAAATTCTCGCATAATTTACTCAGCCTCATGTCATCACAGATGTGTATTTGAGTTTTTACCCAGCTGAACACAAATTAATAATTTTACATTAAAAAATATCTTTATATTAAAAAATATAAAAATATTAAAAATATATTAACTAACATGAACAAACCATGAGCAATACATGTGTTACAGTCTTTATTAATCTTTGTTAATGTTAGTTAAGAGAAATAAAGCTGTCAGTGGATTGCTTTAATGTGGTTTGTCTTAGTTGACTACTCAAATAAAACCCAGTATAATTAGGCTGGTTTACTTAGATTGTAATAAAATAGGACTAAACTAGTCCATCAATCCTTAATAATGAGCTAGTCACTTATCACTTTTGAACAGCTAGTCTTCATCCTGACCCATCTGTTGTTTGTACATGTTTGCACAACTGTTTGTATTCTGGAATAAATAAATAATTTTATGTGGCAAGTGTTAGTATAGACACTTAACAAAAACATTTCTGCGATACTGTTTCTGCATTCATTAGCAGTTCACTTCAAACCGGAATTCAAACACTTGCTGTCCTTCTGTTGAAAATTAAACATTATTAATTGATAAATGGGTTCTTCCGAAGCGTCTAAATTGGTTGCCATGGGAGAGTCTGTATGTCAGTGGTGTTTCTGTGTTAAACTGAAGAGAAAGGGCATTAAATGGGGCAAGACAACATTTCATGGTGGAACGGCGCTGCGTCACGCCAGCCTCGACATCCCACTCTAACAAGCTGTCGCCATGGTGATGCCATGGGATGTATCAGACAAACATGACCTACTTCACAACCTCTGACTTTCACTGATGGAGGCCACATGAGGGTGAAGGTCATTGGTCAGGAAACTACTAGTCACATATGACGCATCATCTCGCGAAGTTGCACGTAGATTTTGAATATTTCATTAAATAAAAACTTTACAATGTACATCATTTTAGTATTATTGTTAGAAATAATAGTTCAAGCGTATGTGGACAAAAGCAGAGCTGTTATGCGTATTTTTGTTTTTAGTATGCAGAGTTTCACCTTCATAATAGTAATGTTCTTTATCCTCTCTTCCTCTGGATGCCAATTATGGGAAAGATAAAATGTCTTTGTCCAGCCTGTTTAATTGTCTGAATTAATACTAATAAATGGAATAGAAATAAATTGATTGGGTTTACCCCAGTGAAGCTGAGAAGGAGGTTTCTGGTGTTTTAGCTATTAATAAATGCTCTGTAAGCACATTACAAATGTGGGATTGCATGGTCTTTCTCTTTCTCAGGCTCTTTTGCTCTTTTTATCTTTTAATAAACAGAATCCCAACAGTCTGAGATAAATGCAACACACACACACACACACACACACACACACACACACATATACACATCCGTCAAAAATGAAAATCATATTCATGGGTGTCAAAAGCAAAAAAAATGTGGGTGGTTCCAAAACATTTAGTGGAGCAGATGCCATTTTCTTGTATTCTGGTGCCTTTTAATTAAACAATTGCTTTTATAGCCTAAAAACGTGGCCCGGAGTGCAGCTGGCAAAATTAGTGAAATTTCGAAGATTAGTGAAAAATCAAAGTTGTCCTAAGACAAGAACGGGTATGGTTTAAAGTTTTAAGACAACTTTTATGAAAGTGTTTAATCCACTTTAAATGTTGCACTGCAAAAAATTATTTTCTTACCTATTATTATTATTTCTATCTTGTTTTCAGTACAAATATCTAAAATACTTAAATTAAGATGCATTTGCTTTACGAGCAAAATGACCTAAGAAAATAAATCTAGTTTTAGACAAAACATATCAAATTTAAGTTAATTTGTGCATAAAACAATACAAAAAGTCTGTCAACGGGGTAAGAAAAAACATATTGAAATAAGTTTAAATTTTTCTTAAACACTCACTGCAAGATTTTCAAGAAAAAAATTCTTAGTAGTTTTGTCTTGTTTTCAGTAAAAATATCTAAAAATTATTTTTATTTTTTTGCTTACCCCATTGGCAAAAAATGGGGTAAGCTATTTTTTTTCTTGAATTTAGTGTTTAAGAAAAATGTTCAAGATTTTTTTGCTTACCCCATTGGCAGATTTTTTTTGCTTGTTTTATGCACAAAATCAAGTTTTTTTTTCTGAAAATCTTTTTTGCAGTGCTTACAATGAGAACATTTTTTTTTTCGCAGTGTATAACCTTAAAAATGATTTTCAAGAAAAAAAATTCTTAGTATTTTTGTCTTGTTTTCAGTACAAATATATAAAAATTCTTAAATTAAGATGTTTTTTCTTAGTGAGCAAAATGACCCAAGAAAATAAGTCAAATTTTTAGACCAAAAGTATCAAATTTAAGTGCTTTTTTGCATAAAACCAGCAAAAAAATCTCCCAATGTGGTAAGCAAATTTTTCTTGAATTTAGTGTTTAAGACAAATGTTCAAGATGTTTTGCTTACCCCATTGGCATATTTTTTTGCTTGTTTTATGCACAAAATCAATTTTTTTTCTTGAAAATCCTTTTTTGCAGTAATTACACTGAGAACATTTTTTTGTATATAAAATTTTTCGCAGTGTATACACTTCAAAAAAATGATTTTCAAGAAAAAAAATTCTTAGTATTTTTGTCTTGTTTTCAGTAAAAATATATAAAAATTCTTAAATTAAGATGTTTTTTCTTAGTGAGCAAAATGACCCAAGAAAATAAGTCCAATTTTTAGACCAAAAATATCAAATTTAAGTGCTTTTTTGCATAAAACAAGCAAAAAAATCTCCCAATGGGGTAAGCAAATTTTTCTTGAATTTAGTGTTTAAGACAAATGTTCAAGATGTTTTGCTCACCCCATTGGCATATTTTTTTGCTTGTTTTATGCACAAAACGATTTTTTTTTCTTGAAAATCCTTTTTTGCAGTAATTACACTGAGAACATTTTTTTGTATATAAAATTTTTCGCAGTGTATACACTTCAAAAAATGATTTTCAAGAAAAGAATTCTTAGTATTTTTGTCTTGTTTTCAGTAAAAATATAAAAAAAATCTTAAATTAAGATGTTTTTTCTTAATGAGCAAAACGACCTAAGAAAATAAGTCTAATTTTTACACCAAAAATATCAAATTTAAGTGATTTTGTGCATAAAACAAGCAAAAAAATCTGCCAATGGGGTAAGCAGATTTTAGTGTTTAAGAAAAATTTTAAAGATTTTTTGCTTACCCCATTGGCAGATATTTTTTTAAAATTAAATTTGATATTTTTGGTCTAAAGACTTATTTTCTTGGGTAATTTTGCTTATCAAGAAAATACATCTTAAATAAAGAATTTTTAGATATTTTTACTGAAATGAACCTCACCTATGGGGTAAGTTGTAACATTTGCACTCCTTTCACTTTCGGTGTAATTGTGCGTTAACGGTAGATCCCACGAACAAACTTCAAGTGTTCAACATGTGTGTTGATTTTGTAAAAAATGATTAATCTAACTTAAATATATTTTGAATGATAGAGCCAAAGCCAAAAAGTGTTACTTTGTGCCCTGCTCTCTCCTACTTTTATTAAAGAAATTTCATGACGAATAGACTTAATACTGCCGCTTTTAATTTGCAGTAGAAAAGGGTGAGAAATGAGAGTGCTGATAGAAATCAGGAGGATTTAATAACTTACCTGAACAGAGCTCCCTAAAGATTGAGCTCATCCAGCTTCGATAGAGTTCAGTGTCTGTATGTATTTTGGAAGGTTTTAGTGCTCTCTGACATTGACTACGTTTACATGTACACTAATCATGCGATTATCTCCAATAATCAAAGGACTTAATCACAGTAAGACGTTTACATGAGCTAACCTCTTCACTCCTGTTTACATTAGTTTTTATTTTCTGATATTTCAAACATAGCCCAATGCAGAGCACAAAGGATGAACTCACATATTCTGTCCACTGTTTTAATTTACTTATGTTAAATGACAAACACGTTCCTATAAACGTACTTCGTTATTCGGTGCCGTGATGAAGACAGAAATATTATGACAGTGCCTGACCTGTAAGGGTTTTATACACTGCTGTTTCGCTTTGAATATAAGCATCGGCTGGTTGCGTAATTGTAAATGGACAATGGGTAATACTCGACTGAAACCCTACGTCAACATTTTTACTGTACATGTCTGCTCACTGGTGTGTTAAGTAAAGGAAAATGAAATCAACATTATTACTTTTTCGTAAGAAAATCTCTTGAGAGCCGTGAAGAGAAATGTTTGAAAAACACAAGGCAATGGCTTGATTGCTTTGAAGCAATTGATCTTGATTAAAGCTCGTCCTTTGCGAAATCTCGATATCAAACACAGGAATTACACTCTCCACCAGTTAATAGTTCCAGCGCGGCCGGCTCGGTGGGAGCTGGATTAGCATTTCTGCATAATAAAGACGCTAGTCGCTATTCAGCGCTAATTGTGTTTTTGTGCTCTTCTGTCGACTCTTGTGTAAGGTGAGAGAGACGGGTGTTTGTTTGTGATGTTGAAGTAAACTGTGCAGACTTTGTTTATGAAAATGGTTAACGATCAAGCACTTTGTTTACTGAAATGTGCAAGATATAACGGACCGTTTTACAGATAATGGAAAATGAGAGTTGGATTTGGGGGGAATTGTTGTATCATTTAGAGGAATACAAAAACAAAGAACACAAAAGAATCGAAAAGTGCTAAGGAATTACAGTAGGCCTACTACATTTTGAAATGTGGTATAATTGTAATTGCATGTGTAATGCAATCACTTAGCAGTGTAGCACAGTGGTTTTCAAACTGGGGGCCGCAAGATGGTGCCAGGGGGGCCCCAGTTTTATGACATTTTATGAAATACATTAATGTATCATGAATTCTGTGTAATTAAACCTAAAACAATAAGGCTACTAACCAAAAGCACTACTTTTTTTGTATAATTTTAGAGTTTTAGAACAGTTTTTGTCGCAAATTTTCTTTGGGGGGCCACGAAGGAATGCACCGTTTACAAGGGGGGCCGCACGCTGAAAAAGTTTGGGAACCACTGGTGTAGCATACTGTAGCAGTCAAGTCTAGTGTGTCCAAAATAGCTCCCTATACTCTAATTCACTATTCCCCACATTCGTTCATTAGTGCACTTGAATAAGTGAATGAAAACGAGTAAGTAAATTCGGGAACTAGGCGCTGGAATTGCTGCGGGCACCATCTTGTGTTGAGACGCAGGAGTTTATGCGGTGCATTCTGGGATTAAATAAGTGCCCTCAATAATGTCCACTATAATTTCGGACACCACAACAAAATAGTGCACTATTAAAGGGTATGTGAAGCTATTTCTGACATTCCCAATGTATGAAAGTTCTTACTTTTGTATGAAACTTTTTTAGTTTTTTGCAGGCAGTTGCTAGGATGTTATGGCTGGTTACCATGATTTTACAATGTTGCTAGATATTGTCCGGTTTTTCTCACCTGCTTCAATGCCTTAAAGGAAATTTCCTTTACAGAAAGTCTCATGAATTTCATAAATATGCAAATTAAATGTATATTTAGTTTCACTAATTGTTTGTATGTTTTTCAGTTGCTATAATTATTAGGGCTTTAAGATTATTTGCATTTAAAGGACACACACAAAAACGGCACATTTTTGCTCACACCTACAACGTGTCAATTTCAACATGTTATAATAAATTATCTATATGGTTTTATCAGCTAAAACTTCACATATGTACTCTGGGGACACCAAAGATTTAGTTTACATCTTTAGAAAGTCTTCCCGTTTAACATGGTTAAAACCACTGACTTACATTCACACCGGCAGGACTTGTGTGATTGCTGCTGCTTATTTCTTCCTATAGTAAGTTATCTAGACAGACGGTTGAGCATTTTCTGCTCAAATTGCTGCATTTTAGCTCATTAGATTCCTACATGTGCCCGGAGGCCATCAATCGATCACATGAAGTGCAAGTGGTAGAGAAGTTGATGTGTCGGTCAGCTGTAAGAATGTATTAGTGTGTCAATATGTCTGTGCACTTCTGGACACATGATACTGTTAAAATTCTCCACAGTATTTCTAAGCCATTACAGTGAGAGCGCGCGCGTGTGTGTGTGTGTGTGTGTGTGTGTGTGTTTGTTTGGGGCGTAAAGACTAAATAAAAAGGCTAAATGAATTGACCCTGATACTATCAGCCTTAGCAGTGTAAAACCCAGCTTTGTGCATTTCCATATTTTACAACAAGTACCTACTTCAGCATCTAGGGCTTTGAATTCATTAGGAAGATTAAAGGTGAAGTGGGTTCGTTTTTAAACGTTGAAATACCTATAATTGTCTCCTGAAGCAACTATACTGTAAGTAACCTATAGTATTTACAGGTTAATTTATCTGAAAAGTGTTCTTGTAGCTCAGTGAGTAGAGCGGAGTGTTAGCTGCGCAAAGGTTGTGGGTTCGATTTAGAGACCACACATACCTGTAGATCTAACCCACTGCAAAAAATGATTTTCAAGAAAAAAATTCTTAGTATTTTTGTCTTCTTTTCAGTAAAAATATCAAAAAATTCTTACATTAAGATGCTTTTTCTTGATGAACAAAACGACCCTAGAAAATAAGTCTAGTTTTTAGACCAAAAAAATCTAATTTAAGTAATTTTGTGCATAAAACAAGCAAAAAAATCTGCCAATGGGGTAAGCAAAAAAATCTTGAAAATTTTTCTTATACACTAAATTCAAGAAAAATTTGCTTACCCTATTGGCAGATTTTTTTGCTTGTTTTATGCACAAAATCACTTAAATTTGATATTTTTGGTCTAAAAACAAGACTTATTTTCTTGAGTCGTTTTGCTCATCAAGGAAAAGCATCTTAATTTAAGAATTTTTAGATATTTTTACTGAAAATAAGTATATTAATTAAGATTTTTTTTCTTGAAAATCATTTTTTGGAGTGCAGGATATAATCTGCCGTGAACATCATCTGTTTTTAAACAATCAACCTATATATGATAGTGAAAAAATGCTTTTATCGGCCGATATATCGGTGCATTTTACAGTCTATAAGATGTTTGCTTTACATCTGAGTGTCTTTATATAAGGAACAACTCATTTTAAGATTTATCTGCCGACTGAAAGATTTATCTACAGATGCTTAAAAAAGTCAAATATCATTCGATATATCGGCCATGAACTGCAATATATCGGTCTAGCACTAATTGTAGCATGAGGTTAGATCTACTGTATCTTCAAAATATTCTGCTTATTTAATTATTTTAAAATATAACATACATGTAGACTAAAATGAATGAAAACGATTAAGACTGTATGGATATTGAACTTTGCATTTATATGAATGAAGATGCAGATCATATAACTGAAATCAGCATTTATCACTGCTGTCAGATACTCTTGTATAAAGTGCAAGACTGACAGGCTCTCACATACATGCTGGGTCTCTGCTGCACATTTCCCACAGTTTTAACCACAGTCCAATTATGACATTGTGATGGATGATGATATCATTGTGACACTTGGGTATCACAGTGTGTTATGCGTCGTCAGTTGGTTGCCAAATCCCAATTCCAATATGTACACAGGTTGTACTTACATTCACCCGAGGATGGGTTTATTTGTCTCCAGGAGATTTGTACGAGAGCAAAAGTCATTTTAGTGATTACCTTTGAAAAGAGAGAGGCTGATGAGACCATTGGCTCTTATGAGAGAGAGAGTTAGATCAATTCTAATAATTTTCTATAATTAGCTTCTGGCCTGTACCTATGAGACACAGCTGTGAGATCCTAACACACCAGCATCTCATCATCAGGACCCTGTGTACATCTCTGTGTGTTATGTATGTCTGACGCTGTAATGAGGCAGGGGGAAGCAGATGTCAGGATGCTCTTCAGTAAAACATCTGGATGGCACTTTAATTTGCTTGTATATATGTATATGCATTTTTAAAGAAATAGTTCATCCAAATATGAAAATTCTTTCATAATTTACTCACCCTCATGCTATCGCAGATGTACAGCACTGGACAAAGTCTTAAGCCACCACCAGCTTTTTTGTTTTAGCAAAATTTAAATTACCATGCATATTTATTTTCCATTAAATGCAACACTAATTTTGGTTGATTTATATGTACTCATTCGGACGCTGTAGTTCTACCCACTAGTTCAATATCCCTTGTTCGAATCTGCCTTTTGCCAACCTCACTCTTCTTTCCTTTCCTTTATCACATATCACATCAAAAATACCTTTTTTGGTAACACTTTATTGAAGGGTGTGCATAAGACTGACATGACACCTTCATAATTATGACACGTGTCATGAACACGAAGGAGATTTTGTGCATGTTTATGACAATTGTCATTAAGTGTCATTCGTTCAATTATGAAATTTTTTAAATGCAGAGATGACATTGTTTGAGATGTCTTTGTTATGACAACTTGACATAAACCAGTACACCATAACTTGTCATTAATCTTTCATAAACATGACATAGCAGAATAATCAAACTTAAGAAACTGTCAGGATCCTGCCATAGAGTCTTGTTTTATATTTATGTTTTATCATGATGGCAGGGTTCTGACAGCCTCATGTTCTATGTGGAGGCTCATGGCCTTGTATATTGGGTCATGTGCCTCTGGTTTCTCGTCTCTAGTCCCCGCCCCTTTTTCTTCCTGTTAATTATTCATTATCAGTTAATTCCCCTCACCTGTGTTGCCCTTGTTATCTTGTTTAGTTTTTCCCTATTTAATCTCCTCTTGTCTCTTGTCCCGTGCTGGGTCATTGTGTATTGTTATGCAGTGTTGTGTAGTGTTTGTGTATCTTTCAGTTTAGTGTTATATCCAAGTCTTGTCAAATTAGTGTTAAGTCAGTGTTTTTGTAAAGACCGTGTTTAATGTTGTTTTACCCCCACGTGAGCTTTTGTTTTCTGTGTTCTATGTACAATAAAGGGTTCTTTGTTCACTTCCCCGACATTGTCTGCGCTTGGGTTCTGTCGTCCCGTGTTCCTGACAGAAACTACCTAGCTTTATGGGTTAACATTACATTAAACTGTCAATTAAATCTCATTAAGTGTTAATACTTAGTCAAATAGTTTTATAACAGCATCATAAATATTTTTCTTGACCTCAACTACTGTGGTATAAATTGAACTTTGCTTTTAAATGTCAATAAGTGTTAATACTATGTCAAATAATTTTAAATACCTTAACAAAATGCGACAGACACGTCAAAAGATTGTACTTAACTTTATTTATGTGCACAATACATTAAAAAACTGTCAACTAACAGAACTTGTTCTTCCTCACAAAGAGAGTTCTGAAATTTGATTTAATTTTTTAACTGACATTTAATTAGTTTAATTAATCTAATGTAATTAACTGTTTTTCCAGTGATATGGATCCAACGCTGCATGGCTTAACCTATTATTTTACTGTTTTTATTTAATTTTAAGTGAATTGGTCTCCAAATGCAATAAAATATATATATTTTCAATTTTAGTTATTATTATTGTATTATTTGATTTTTTTCTTAAACACCTGGAAGAAACAAAAAACCCATTATAAACCGAAGAATATTCATGATGCTGTTATAAAACTATTTGACAGAGTATTAACACTTAATGACATTTTAATGACAAATTATATTTGTACCACTGTAGTTGAGGTCAAGAAAAATATTCATGACGCTATTATAAAACTATTTGACAGAGAATTAACACTTATTTACATTTTAATGACAAATTATATTTGTACCACTGTAATTGAGGTCAAGAAAAATATTCATGACGCTGTTATAAAACTATTTGACAGAGTATTAACACTTAATGACATTTTAATGAGAAATTATATTTGTACCACTGTAGTTGAGGTCAAGAAAAATATTCATGACGCTATTATAAAACTATTTGACAGAGTATTAACACTTATTTACATTTTAATGAGAAATTATATTTGTACCACTGTAGTTGAGGTCAAGAAGAATATTCATGATGCTGTTATAAAACTATTTGACAGAGTATTAACACTTATTTACATTTTAATGACAAATTATATTTGTACCACTGTACTTGAGGTCAAGAAGAATATTCATGATGCTGTTATAAAACTATTTGACAGAGTATTAACACTTATTTACATTTTAATGACAAATTATATTTGTACCACTGTAGTTGAGGTCAAGAAAAATATTCATGACGCTATTATAAAACTATTTGACAGAGTATTAACACTTAATGTCATTGTAATGACAAATTATATTTGTACCACTGTAGTTGAGGTCAAGAAAAATATTCATGATGCTGTTATACTGTAAAACTATTTGACAGAGTATAAACACTTAATGACATTTTAATGACAAATTATATTTGTACCACTGTAGTTGAGGTCAAGAAAAATATTCATGACGCTGTTATAAAACTATTTGACAGAGTATTAACACTTAATGTCATTGTAATGACAAATTATATTTGTACCACTGTAGTTGAGGTCAAGAAAAATATTCATGATGCTGTTATAAAAGTATTTGACAGAGAATTAACACTTAATGACATTTTAATGACAAATTATATTTGTACCACTGTAGTTGAGGTCAAGAAAAATATTCATGACGCTGTTATAAAACTATTTGACAGAGTATAAACACTTAATGTCATTGTAATGACAAATTATATTTGTACCACTGTAGTTGAGGTCAAGAAAAATATTCATGACGCTGTTATAAAACTATATGACAGAGTATTTACACTTAATGACATTTTAATGACAAATTACATTTGTACCACTGTAGTTGAGGTCAAGAAAAATATTCATGATGCTGTTATAAAACTATATGACAGAGTGTTAACACTTTATGACATTTTAATGACAAATTTAATTTGTATCACTGGTAAAAAGTGGTCAGTTATGTTTTCTTGGTAATGTCAAGTTGTCATAACAAAGACATCTCAAACAAGTCATCTTTGCATAAAAAATGACATAATTGAACAAATGACACTTAAGAACAGTTAATAACACTATGCTTAAACAACAAATCTAATGGTGGCATGGTCGCTTTAGGCACAGTACTGTTTATGACTTCCTTTCTTCAGTTAAACACAAGTTGATAAAAATTCTGTCCCATTATCTTTGTTTATGGGGGTTATGATGGCGAAGCTCCAAAAATCATTTAAGTAATGCAAAGTAAAGCCATATTTAGCATGCTGATCTGTATGATCAGTTTGATTGTTTGTTTGTGTTTGTGTGATTTCATCAAGTGATGTTGTGCTCTATTAGCTCTTTAATGTGAATCTATTGGACTGGTAAATAAATCTTTAATATTTGTTAGCCATACTTGAGTATAACTCAAATCACATCGCTGGGTATGTGTATATATGTTTGTTTGTGTGGATGTCTCTTCTTTGGTTTCATTCCCACAATATGCCGGATCACCCACGAGAGGATGAGGGGAGGAATCTCATCAGAGCTCATCTGATAATTAATGTCTGATTAAAGCTGTACGCCTGCAAGGTCAGATTTCCACTCTTCCTTCGGTTTGCATGAACAACTTTTCGACTCATTAACATGACCGGCTCCAGTCACTGTAAGATTGGGTTAAACTGCTGTTCCTCGAGGCTTTGATGATATTGGTGGTATGTAATAAAGCTCCAGTGAACATTTTCACTCCAACTATATATTCATGAGGAGGTCTGATTAATGCTTTGTGTCAATATTGTGACTTGCACTTGACATTGATGGTGGCACGCTATTATAACAAAACTGCACCCACAGTCATCGTCCGCCTGGCTTTTCAGCTGCGTTTAAACACGTTCGTGTACACGCCCCCTAAGGGGGTCAGATGGCCGTCAATAAATTGAAATGGGATCAGGACTGAAGTGGATTAAACTATGTTGAGTATTGCATGCCTACTTAACAAATGCCAAGGAATGAGTTATGCCAATCAAACCAATGCCCCTTAAACGTTTGTTTTCATTTGTTTCCAATGTAAGCGCTGCGCTGTTAAAAAACGACAACCCTCTGCATTTTTTCCACGCTATGCGTCCAGAGTTGAAAAAAGTTAAATGAAACGCTTAGTTTATCATTGTCACTTTTCACTCAGCCGTCCAATCACAGTGGAGGGTCATAACAAATACTACAACAACCAACCTGCGCATTGTATATCAACTGATAAACAAAACAGAAGTATCATACCAACCAAAGCGCCCACAGTTGGCATCCGCCTGGCATTTAAACGCTTTGGTGTACATGCCCCCTTAATCAATCTGGCCAACGTGATTTTGAGTCGCACATTCAGCAAAGTGACTTAAGCAGAAAGCTTAGACAGAAAACTAAGTGGATGAGGCAGAAAACATCTTAGTCCCCACATCGAGTAGACTGAAATAGTGTTGAAACATGTATGTTCTACTGTACGTTGATTTATTTGTGAGCCTGTTGTTTGTGCAATCTCACCATGCTGCTTTTCAAGGGTCCTCTATTCTTCCTCGTGGATTAAGTCATTTATTTCGTTTCAGTCTCTGTGATGAAGCCCATGCTGGCAAAACAATAGCCTTTCAAATCCTATTGCCTTCTTGCCTAATTTCCTCCGCTGGGAGGAACCCCTCATTGCTCCCCTCTGCCCCTCCGCAGAGGAACGTACGTTAGGTCATTACGAAAGAACGAGACGAATGAGCGCTTTGTACGGGGCCCGCGTGCGATCGATCTGATTGACCACGCTAAGGACGTGACTCCGCTCTTATTGGTCCGTTTGGAGTAAGCCGCCGCAGCCCCTGCAGATGAAAGTGTGAATTAAACACATTTGAAGGATGGCGAATAGATGCCGCTTTCTGAATTGACCCATGACCGTAGCGCTTTGCCCACCATCTCGGGTCCCGCAGGGGACAGACTGATTCTTTGCAATATAGCTGTTGGCTCAGTGCAGATCCTTGTGAGATCAAAGCCACCTGTGCTCCGTTTGAGGTGGAGATTCACTCCTAATTGCTTGGCCACTTACAAAATCAATTTGGAATTTAATTGAATCCATAAATGCTTTGGTGCCTGCTTGCGCTGTACTACCAGATAGATTGTACTATCGATTATTGGGCTCACAAGTTAAAGGTATTTAAGGTCACTTCACTGCGCAAACATGGTTTGTGGATCTGTGCATGGGTGTGCACAGGGAAATACTAAGGATTGAAGGAATGTACTGTGTACATTGAAGTGTCAAGCTTCCAGTTTAAAGTCTAGACTGAATTACAGAACATATCAGAAAAACGAAGGTGCTACAAAAGGTTTTTCAAAGCGATCCTATAGAACAGGGTTGTCCAAACTCAGTCCTGGATGATGTTCTGCAACGTTTGGGCCCCGCGCCATAGTGAAACCATTTCTGGTTTCACATTCTTAGAAGAACCATGTCTTTCTTACCTTTTTATAATCTAAATCTGATACCTTTTTTATAATCTTTTTTTATCAGAAACATACTTTATTTATTTCTTTCCCTTAGTGGTACTAAGTTAGCAGTGTGAAATGTTGTGGGTTTGATTCCAGAGAACACCCCCCCCCCAAAATTGTAAAAAATTATATTTTCTTATATTTAAAATTAACTTTTATTTAGCATATATTTAAAATACATTTTGGCCAATAATATATTTCTTGCGATATGGGATGTAAAATTAGAAATATATTTGCTTGCCCTTGAAATACATTTTGAAATATTTGTTGATATATGAAGGTTAAAATTAAATATATTTTCAAATTCAAAAACATTACTTTCTACAAAATTTATTTACGATATATTTAAAATATATTTTTGGCCAGATACATTATTTAGCTGTATGGGACACACATCCTGATAAAATGTTTAGCTTGTAATTGCTTTGGATAAAAGCATCAGCCAAATCTGTACATGTAAATTTATCTTGGTACTTGTAAAACTTGAGTAGAAATTTCCAGTTAACCTTATAAAACCAAGATGCACATTTGAAAAAAACAGTCCATTAACCTGATAACACGTGAGGTCATGTAAACGCGTAAAACTGTTTTCTGTAATCGGGGAAAGCTCATAAATGGCGTAAGCAAAAACCGATCGGCACAGGTAGTTTTTTGCTCATTACGCCGATTTCGTGTGGCATGTAAACACCTTATCCGGCTTTCTCACGGTTTTGTCCATGTGCGCATGTCCCCGCGTATGAAAGATGAACGTCATACGCGGAAGTAAGCGCTAAGTAACGCATAAAAGTCTCCGCTGGACTAAAGCAGTTGGCAGAGAAACTGTTAAAATAGAAGCTTATGTTACATTTACAGGTTCTGCAGACACGAGGAGAGATACAACAGTACAGCTTAAGACAGATATGTCGTCGGCTTTTTGATCGACTATTATGTACTATAGGTGGTGACGTCACTGCCTGTGAGAAAACTGATAATTCTCCAAGTACCATGTAAACGCAGTTGACTGCATAGCCGGTTTATTGATTTGCATGTAAACGCATGAAAACAGTTTTCTATAATAAGCAGATTTTTGATAGTTATCCGCTTATTCTGTGCATGTAAACGTACTCAATGACCTCAAAAAAGCTAACTGGACTCTGGTTTTAGCACCCCTGGAGTCTGGTTAAGATAATACGTTTTGAGGTGTGGACAACAGCTACTTTGGCTGATAAAACCCCTCAAACTTTTGGAGTTTGCTCTGCACAAGAACACCACTCTTATGTGAGTGATGCCTCACAAAAAAAAATTCAGAGGAGCTACGATCAAGAATTGTTGCTTTACGTAAAGCTGGAAAGGGTTACAAAGTTATTTCAAAGACTTTAGAAATTCACCAGTCTACAGGCAATTGACACTTGACAGCGGCATTGGTGAAATTAGGAATGCACGATAATTTGCATGCGATATCATGCGCATCTCGTCAGTAAAGCCGGTTCCATGATAAGTAGTAAATCGCCATCACCTGCTTTCAGATGGAGCAGCATTTACTACACCAAACCGTTGGTCACTGACAAGCTGGGCTATACCGCATACATATCGCATACATATCGCATACATATCGCAGGCAATACGTCCACGATAATTAATACGAATTTACTCCGATTGTCAGTGAACTACGGCTTTGTGTAGTAAATGCTGCTTTATCTGAAAGCAGGTGATGGTAATTTACTACTATGAAACTGGCTTAACTAACGAGATGTTCAATGACAATTACATGCAAAATACTGTGCATCCCTATGCAAAATGTTTTGTGGACTGATGAAACTAAGATTGAACTATTTGAAAAAAACAGCGCTACATCTGGCGTAGAAAGGGCATGGCATAGCATCATGAAAACATCATCCCAGCTGTAAATTATGGTGGAGAAAACATCATGAGTTGGGCCTGCTTTGCTGCATCAGGGCAAAAATTTCAGTAGAATTATCTAAAAAAAATTAAATTAAGATATGTTTTCATGATGAGCAATATGACCTAAGAAAATAAGTCTAGCATTTAGACAAAAATATACAATTTATGTGAATTTGTCCTAAAAACAAGCAAAAATATCTGCCAATGGGGTGAGAAAAAAACTTGAAATTAGTTTTATTTTTTCTTAAACACTTAATTCAAGCTAAATTTCCTCACCCCATTGGCAGATAGTTTTGCTTGTTTTAAGCACAATTTACTTAAATTGTATATATTTTTTTGTCTAAATACTAGACTTATTTTCTTAGGTCATTTTGCTCATCAAGAAAATACATCTTGATTTATTTTTTTATATTTTTACTGAAAACAAGACAAAAATACTAAGTAAGTCATTTTTTTGCAGGGAATGGGCTAAAATTCCTCCTCGATGTGGATGTCTGATCCACAGCCACAGGAAGCACCTGGTTAAGGTTATTGATGCTAAAGGGGGTCGACCAGTTATTAATTTTAAGGGTTTAGAATCTTTTGTGTGATTATTTTAGACACATTATGTTTATCAATACCCTTGACTTAGATGAAGATCAGATCTTTTATGACAGATTTATTCAGAAAACCATTCAATTCCAAAAGGTTGACATACTTTTTCTTGCCACTGTATCATTAACAAGTCATCATGCAAAATGTGTTTTGTAAGCCTCTGTTCTTCTGGTCAAAAGCCAATGCCACTATTTGACAGATATTTAATAGAGTTACGCTACCGATGTCGTAGCAGTGAATAAACGGTGTTCATCTTCATACTCCTCTCTAATCCTCATCTGCTGTTGTAAAGACTTTAACACACCTATTTTATATTACAGACTTTATGTGTGTTTGTGTGTTACTCTTTGGCAGTGTTTTCTTCTAATCTCATTATGGACACCATCAGGATCTTTGGGAACATAGCCAGACCCAACACACATTCTTATTTGAATTCACAGATATAAGGTGATAAATAATTACAAATCCTTCCGGTTAAACAAAAACACTGTAATCAAATTGGCTAGGTTGATTATTATTTTTATTTAATTCAAACTAGCCTTTCATTAAAATCCCATCTGCTCCGTATGCGTGTGAGTTTCTGTTAAGATTAATAAAATGGTGGATTGGCCAATCAGCATTCAGGACTGAAACTCTTTATTGTAGGTGTGTTAAATTACACAATACACGAACATCAATGACGTAAAATTGTGCATAAAACAATGGACTAATAGTTTACATCTCAAGCATGATGTCTTCTTGGTAATGCATGACACCTTTAAGTTTACCTCAGTAAGTCACTATTAATGAATAGTTAATATTTTTATTATATAAGAAACATTTTACAGGAAACCTTAAGGTCCTCAAGGTCATGCTATATTGTAAATATAGCTATGTCTGGTCTTGGTTTACAGCGCCCTTGAGCCGTATTTGTATTCAGTGTACTGCACTGCTTCTCATACCTTATTTCTTGAATATAGATTTGCTACTCTCTTATTTAAAATTCGATGGTGTGTGTGTCCTCAGGTGGACGACTAACTGATGCTGTACAATCCCGTAGCCTCTGTGAGTCAATAAAGTTTTGCTCACTTTCAAGGGGAGACCCTGAGCGCTCTGAAAGCAGCTGATCTGATTGGATGTGGAAATTGGCCACAATAATAACCGAGGCTCTCATTAATTTCAGTGCAGCATCCGCAGGGCTCTCTCTCTCTCTCTTTCTCTCTCTCTTTCTCTCGTTTTGTGAGTAACTGAATACATTCAGTATAGAAACATGCAGTAAACATTTGGTATTCACTTTGCTGACAGGCATGCATGCAGTAGCCCCACTGGTACATACTCTCACCCTGAATATCTCAGAGCTCATGAAGGATGGTGCACAATGACAGTTCTTGTTCTATTGTGTCCTTCTTACAATCTAAAATTAATAATGTCTCTCTTTTCTCCCTGAAGCACATTTGATCTTTTAAAGAGTGAGAGCAGAATGCGTACGTATGAATATCCAGGCCGACAGTTGGCTATAAGGTTTTAAATCTCTCAGCTTGGCTAAGGAAAGACAGAGGCAAAGAAAACAACCCTAAGGACTTTTTAATAAAAGCCAGAAAGTGACTGACTTGGATTGGACCTGGATTGAACACCAATAACCAAACACCAATTATTTGCAGGGACAAGTTCACTAAACACTTTGTGTGCAGTATTTATGTCTAAGGGCGTACTCACATTGCACTTTGCCGAAATGTGCCCGAGTGTGATTGTCGCCCCCTCCCCACATGTTTGCACTCATACTCCATTTTACTGTATGATCCAGATCCGGGGAAATTTGCATATGACATTAATGTAACTTGAGAGTGATTCATGTGCAGACCGCTCCTTTTACATCTATCTCATCATTATTGAACTCTTTCCCCGCCATTGACGAGTTATCTCGTCAATTAAGAGAAAACGTTTGCATAAAAAACGTGTTCCTGATGAATTTTTATGTTAATCTGCAATTATCCAATTTCTGAAAAAACTGAAGCCAAAACGTTATTTACTAATTTTAAACTATGTTTTGATAATTGTTCTGAATCTGATATCTAACAAAATTCCTTCACAAAAATGCAATTATTTCAGCTTTTTGCTAAAAAATTTAATTTTTTAAGAAAAATACCCATATCTAAGAGTTTATAATCAGATAAAAAAATATAGATAGGATGAAACTTTTTTCCTGTTTTGTTTTTTGTTTATTGTTTGTTTTAAAGCAGAGGGTCTGTTCTTTTATTTGATATATTTGTATGTTTATATATTTTTCGAAGAAAATTTTCCTGGAAAGCATTTTGTGAAAATTTTATGAAAATCACAAAAAATGCTGGCGGGCAACTTTTCAAAAAAATGGCTGGCAGGGAATGACTTAATGTTATAATCCAATCATGTAGTTTCAATACAACTTCAAATGATCCCAACTAAGGCATATAAGGGTCTTATCTACACTGCAAAAAAATGATTTTCAAGAAAAAAATTATTAGTATTTTTGTCTTGTTTTCAGTAAAAATCTCAAAATTCTTAAATTAAGATTTTTCTTGATGAGCAAAACGACCCAAGAAAATAAGTCTAATTTTTAGACCAAAATTAACACATTTAAGTGATTTTGTGCATTAAACCAGCAAAAAAATCTGCCAATTGGGTAAGCAAAAAAACACTAAATTCAAGAAAAAATCAAGAAAAATTTGCTTACCCCATTGGCAGATTGTTTTGCTTGTTTTATGCACATAATCACTTTGATATTTTTGGTCTAAAAACTAGACTTATTTTCTTAGGTCATTTTGCTCATCAAGAAGAAGCATCTTAATTTAAGAATTTTTAGATATTTCTACTGAAAACAAAACAAAAATACTAAGTAAGAAAGTCATTTTTTGCAGTGTTATCATGCTGTACGGATCAGAAGAGTTTTTACTGTAACAGATGAAGTTAAGGGAGGATATAAACATATATGTCGCATTATTGACGTCATGCTTTCAAAACCATGCTTCAGCACGGTTTACGCTCACACAATAGCCTCCTGAATCAAACTGAACCATGTCAGGGACCACTTCTGCAAGCGTACCAAGGTATGTTTAAGCTTATCACACTTGGGAAAGGTACAGAGCCATCACACTACAAACCAGACTTTGGGGGTACGCATAATATGAGTGTGCCCTAAAGACACGTCTTATTTTCACAGGAATATAAATGATAAATAGTGTAGTGTACTGTTTATGAAATAGCTATCTGTTCATTTTCATTATTTTCAGTGCAAACACATCTGGATTCTATGTGAAATATGGTTATTATAGTTGATGGCGCCTTGCTCATGCACTCATATGCGTACGTGTATTATGAATTTTTCATAAATATGTAGCTCAGCTTAAGTGTGTGTGTGTGTGTTGTGCTGTACTGTTGAGTTGTGTGCATTTTACTGTTGAGGGACAGTGTTTGGCAGAACAGAGAGGAAGACTAAGAGCAGAAAGCATGAAATGAACCTGTCTGAGCTGCTCTTAACTCACGCGCACACACATTCCTCACCATCAGACAGATTTTTTTTCTCCAGTTGTCTTATTTTCTCAGATTGGAGCACTCTGCTTTGCTCTGCCCTTGCTTGGCTTTGAAGCGACCCAGAGGTGAGAGCTTTTTACAAATCAATTGGGAGAAATGTGAGACACTTATGAAGCAATATGTGACTTTAAGGTGTTCCTCTGTGAAAGACGTGTTGTGTGAGTGTGCAGTGCGCTGGAGGTTGATTTGTGGCAGTAATTGGCATTGTGGTTTTGATGGTCTACAGTAAATTAACTATCCTCATAAAGTCTGATTCACGTTGCAGTTCACTCCATGCAGAAACGCCAATTTAGACTTTCTACTCAATGCTACACTTTGTGCTAAGAGGGTATGATGTGCCTGTGTTTGAACTCAGCTGATTGAGCATTTTGTTAGCAGCGTGCAAAGGTTGTGGGTTTGATTCTCGAGGAACACAAACAAAATGTATACCTTGAACGCAATGTAAGTTGCTTTAGATAAAAGTGTAAGTGTAACGTTACAGTATGCATGACATACGTTTTTAGTGCAAGTAACATCTGTCCACACAAAGTGAAAGTGTGTAAGATGGTGTACAAAGCAGTGGATATTTGATACAGAGCTAAAGTACGTAGAATGGTACTAAGTAAAGTGGTTATATTTTAATACATACATTTGTTCCTCAATGGACTAATAAAACTTTTGCACACGAACTTCCAGAAATTGCATAAAAATTAGATTGGAGCTCATCATACACTGCAAAAATGACTTTCTTACTTTGTATTTTTGTCTTGTTTTCAGTACAAATATCTAAAAATTCTTAAATCAAGATGCTTTTTCTTCATGAGCAAAATGACCCAAGAAAATAAGTCTAGTTATTGGACAAAAATATAAACTTTAATTAAATTAGTGTTTAAAACAAGCAAAACAATCTGCCAATGGAAAAAGAAAAAAATTCTTGAAATAAGTTAACTTTTTTCATAAACACTTAATTTAAGAAAATTGTTCTTATTCCATTGGCAGATTTTTTTTTTGCTTGATTTTAGGCACAAATTCGCTTACATTTTATATTTTTTGTCTTAAAACTAGACTTATTTTCCTAGGGCATTCTGCTTATCAAGAAAAGCCATTTTGATTTAAGAATTTTTAGATATTTTTACTGAAAACAAGACAAAAATACACTCAAAGTAATTTTTGCTGTGCAGCATCTGAAATGGATCACTGTTTTAAGCACAAATATCTAAAAATTCTCAAGTCAAGATCCATTTTTTTGATGAGCAAAATATCCTAAGAAAATAAGTCTAGTTTAAGACCAAAATTATCAAATTTAAGTGATTTTGTGCATAAAACAAGCAAAAAAATCTGCCAATGGGGCAGTGGCGGTTCTACACGGAGGCCAAGGGTGGCCCGTGCCTCTGCAGACATGTCCCTGGCCACCCCTGTGGCCACCCCGCGTTGACCAAATAAAAAAGTATACATTTATTTTGATTTTACACGCGAGCGCCAAAAGCGGAACTAATGCAACGCAACGTTCTACACGGGCAAATTAGAGTGGCGCACCCAACCACTGTAGATGCCTGCAGGTGCTGCTCGGCGAGTGTCTCAATTCGTTCCCAACCTCCCGATGTTGAGAATGTGTATGCAGGTTTGGGCACTGGTAAGGAGTCTAGCTCACTTCACATTGGGACACTGTTCACTTGTTCTCCTGTGACGTGGCTGCGTTAAGCGTGTTGTGATCATTTACAGCTGTTACTCATCAACAACCGGCAAAACCAACAACTCTCTAACTTTTAAAGTTTACACATTGTAAAAAGCGCTGTAATTATGCTCTTACATATACGTGCATAAAATTGGAGGAATATAAATAAAAATAAATATTATTTTACATGTTGATTAGATTGTGGTCCCTAACTGTCTAGCAATGTGTGTTTATATGTAAACTAAAACAAACGTTTGTCTTTATAAAAGTTTGCATTTCATAAAGTTTCTTGAGTAGGCTTGCATGCTTTTCGGTTGGGGGGCTTTAGAAAAGAGCCCAGCTCCCCTTTTGCACCTGCACTTACTCTTGTATTAAATAAAAAAGTATATGATTGTAAAGTAAAATAAAGTTTACGGGGTAGTTTCCTGGAAAGGGACTAGTCCTAGACTAAAATAAATCAATGTAAGGGGCTGTCCAAACTTAAAACAACTTGCAATGCCATATCTTAAAATACAGCTTTGTTTTCCTTCAAAATGCACACAAGTAATGTATAATGTATGTTAAAACTAGTTATATTTCCTAATTAAACTAAGGCCTAGTCCTATCTTAAACTAATTCCTGTAACAACCCTTATAATCTTTAAATATAATTTCTTGCCATTTTTTATGTGCCCCTCTGGTAAAACACTGGCCCCTCTTTGGCCCCCCTAGTGAAATTTGTCTAGAACCGCCACTGCAATGGGGTAAGCAAATTTTTCTTGAATTTAGTGTTTATAAAAAAAATGTTCACGATTTTTTGCTTACCCCATTGGCAGATTTTTTTTGCTTGTTTTATGCACGAAATCACTTAAATGTGATATTTTTGTGACTTATTTAAATGTGACTTATTTTCTTGGGTCGTTTGCTCATCAAGAAAAAGCATCTTAATTTAAGAATTTTTAGATATTTTACTGAAAACAAGACAAAAATACTAAGAATTTTTTCCTTGAAAATATTTTTTTGCACTGTGGGGTAAGCAAAAAATCTTGAACTTTTTTCTTATACACTTAATTCAAGAAAAAATTGCTTACACCATTGGCAGATATGTTTTGCTTGTTTTATCCACAAATTTACTTAAATTGGAGTTTTTTTTCTAAAAACTAGACTTATTTTCTTAGATTATTTTGCTCATCAAGAAAAAACGTCTTAATTTAAGAATTTTTTGATATTTGTACTGAAAAGAAGACAAAAATAATAAGTAAGAAAGTCATTTTTTGCAGTGCAGATATCATATTGGAACAAAGATACTGGACATAACCAGATACATGCAAAAAAAGATTTTCAAGAAAAAAATTATTAGTATTTTTGTCTTGTTTTCAGTAAAAATCTCAAAATTCTTAAATTAAGATGCTTTTTCTTAAGTCTAGTTTTTAGACCAAAAATATCAAATTTAAGTGATTTTGTGCATAAAACAAGCAAAAACATCTGCCAATGGGGTAACCAAAAAATCTTGAAAATTTTTCTTAAACACTAAATTCAAGAAAAATTTTAGAAAATTTAGGTTACCCCATTGGCAGGTTTTTTAAATAATTTTTTCTTGTAAATAATTTTTTGCAGTGTAGTGGGGGAAATGCTCAATATGGTCGCTCTGGTGATTTTTAAGTCCCGCCTTTCGGTTTAAGGAACGAATCATCAATCGATAAAGACGATGCTATGGGGGAAGAGCTCTGTACAGAGTAGCGTGAGGTGTTTCTCAACATGTGTGCAGCTGTGCCACCTTAACTCTTTCCCTGCCATTGACGAGTTAATTAAGAGAAAACGCTTCCCTGCCAATGGCGAGTTTTTCTGTCAATCCGTATTTCCTTTATTATCCACCAGGTGGTGCTATTACCAACTTATAAAACCCAGGATAATATCCCCTTATGGCAAACAGTTCAAACTCTGTTTTGATCATCGCTCTGAAATCTGATCTCTAACAAAAGTCCTTCACAAAACACAATTATCATGACTTGGCACAAAGCAAAACGTGATTGGTTGCTTTACGAATCAATCATATGGCCTCTTGGGTGGTTTTTGGAACTGTTGTAACTTCCTGTGAACTATTTTTAGTTAGGACATTATAGTGCAATATTGAGTTTAAATTACACTTGCGGGTACTATTTCAAGTTTGTGTGATTCTATAGACTCTTTATTGAAAACGTAAGTGATAAACAATTTTAAAAGCCCCCATCTCACAACAGTACCTGTTAAAGTTTTCTGAACGTAAGCTTTTTCTCACTACCTGCTGTGAGAGCCCAAATAAAGTGATAATTCCGAATGACAAGCTGATTCCAATCCGCCTCCTTTAGAGAATCGCTGGCTCGCCCGGAATTCATTAAGCTTATTAGCTCTCCGTTTGATCCGATAAGAGACATCTCATGCTCTTTCAGTGGCTCTGGCTCTCTGACGGTCTCTGTTAATGGGATATACATCTGTATGTGTGCATGTGTCTGGATGCCTTCGCTAAACAGAAGTCTATCTGTACAATACCACCATCTTTCTTTTATATGCAAGGTTAATAAAGTTTTCTATTTACTATATTTAGATTCTTTCTTACCTAATCTACTGACAATAAAGTGCAAATGTTTTACATTTTATGCATCTGGCAGATGCTTTTATCTAAAGCGACTTACAGTCCATTTAAAGTAGTATTTATTTTATCCATATGTATCGAACCCACACATTTTTGCGCTGCTAATGCAACGTTCTACTACAGTAAATGAGCTTTGATAAATTCTTCAAATATGAGCAAATACTTACAGTTAATAAAGTAAATATTTTATTTGATCAGGCATTTATGTTTTTAAATTTTCTTTTAAAGTGTGTACACTTTTTTTGCATTTTCTAAAGCACTTGTGATTTTATATCTATGATGGATGCTATATAAATAAAGCTTACTTACTAAAGCTTACAGTTTAACCATTTGTTTCTCATGTAGTTTTCTGTGCTTACTCTGATTAAATACGCCTTATTCAGTCTGCCGCCATGTTTATTCCAAACCGAGGCTATTGTTTTCTATCAGGATGCTGGTCATTCAGCCATCAAAACACCGAAAATTTTCACAGGACAAAAAATCTCAGAAAACTTGAATTGCTAATTTGAGATGAGAATATTGCATTGTGTACATAATATTTGTTTTTGATTATTAGCCTGTTGGCTAATTTCTCATGTTTTACACATGTTTACTTTTCTTTAAAACAGCACAATACTATATTTTATGACAACAACTATGAACATTGACCCAAAGACTGTAAAAAAGATGGACGTAGTGTCCGTGATGTCACCCATAGGTTTCTGAAGATAGTTTTTGAAGCTTTAAGGAGGCGGTGCTTGTCGTTGCCATCTTGGCCGCACGTCACCGCGCATCATTCACGGATATCCGAAAATCATGAAGGGCAGAATTAGCTATTCAGATCAAAAACTATTTTTGTACCAGTCTGTAAACGTATTATTTTCTACTGTAAAGTTGGAGGTCTATGGGAATTGACTCCCTTTTGGAGCCTGCCTCTAGTGGCCAGTCGATGATTTGCAGTTTAAATCACTTCTGTATTGGCTTCATCAGAGAGATCGGAAGCTTGCCCCTCGACATTGACTTAATAACGTGTGATTGATTTGACAACAAACTATTTACATGATAGTTCGTTGTGTTGTGCAATTATTTTTAAAGGCAAAACCTCGTATAAACCCCCAAAGTTGTGTACAAATGTTATTTAGTTAGAAACGAACCCTGCTTCTCGCTTTTAAATAAATTCATGCCTTGCATTTTTTGTAACCTGTATGAATTGGAGATATTTACTTATAGGATTATATTAGTGTTTTGTGATGGAAGTGTACCATTGTGAGATGTTTGCTTTGTCGTGTTGAACCCGGGAGGTGCCTTTCTGTTTGATTTCTACTCTGTAGTACTTTCAGTTTTTTCACACCCTTTTATTATTGGCGTTTCTTGTGTAAATATACAGAAAAGATGTAGAAGCACATCAAGGTATTTGAACTTCCCCAGAAGATCTCGCAGTACAGCTTGCAAATACAAATCTCTGCTGAGCGTTCACTGATAAGTACGGTGTTTTGTCGTGTAAACGGATCCAGGGGCTAGGGTTTACATGAGAGATGATACATTTACGTAGATGAAATGAAATTTGCATTCACTTTCAAAGCAATCCAGCTGTTTTAAATAAAACATTAGTATGATTTTTTTCAGCAATTTGGTATCAAGAGATCTGGATTGTAACATTTGAGGGGAAATTATAAAAGATAAAGATCTGGATCTACTGTAGATCTACATCTCATCCGATCACATCTTAGGGGGTTTAATGAGATGTTTCGTCCTAAAATTGGGCTTAACTTCGACTTCAGCCGCATTAGAAATGCGCATACATTGGCCGGCTTGTGTGCAAAGCCTAGTGTACAGTATGAACATGAATAATTCACTTTGTTTGACAGCAGGAATGAATATGTGGAAGCACTGGAGAGTTTATGTGAGATAGTGGAAGCTCAGTGAATCTTGTGTTATGTAGGAGCTAAAGAAGACTTTGGATATGTGATCATAAACTCCATAACCCCCTGCTACAATAATAAAGTCTCTTATTATTTCCTGTGTACATACAGATGCACACAGCTCTCTCTTGAGAAATATTCTGCAAAAATAACACTTTTTTATATCTACACACACACTCACGCACGCAATCTCTGTTTGTGCGATGTCCAGCTCTAGTCTAGTCTCTATCTTTGGCAAAGTATGATGTAATAGAGATGAAATATGTTTGTCTGACATCACACAACTTTTAACGATTTAAAGGAGTCTCTCTACTTTTCTCTCTCTCGCTCTCTCTCTCTCTCTCTCTCTCTCTCTCTCTCTCTCTCTCTCTCTCTCTCTCTCTCTCTCTCTCTCTCTCTCTCTCTCTCTCTCTCTCTCTCTCTCTCTCTCTCTCTCTCTCTCTCTCTCGTCTTTTCTCGTGCAACATTAACATGCGAGCTGTGTAGTTTACTGAATGTATTGGTTGCGGTTGCACTGACTACAAATGGCCAGAAGGCTTGAGTAACCAGAAGTGACAGAGCGACTGATCGCTAAAACACAATCTTTGCAATGTTTTTGTTCAAAACTTCAAAACATCATTTTTTTATTGTGTGGTTTGTTACAATGGGATGTTGGGTCATGCATTGTGGTCTGATTGGTTAGCTGGACACCAATTGTACGTTGTGTTACAACAAGCTCGTAAAGGGACAGTAAGTAGGGTTTTAATTGTTTTATTAATCAAAATCAACGTCTTTATAAATATGTCCTCTTTGTTTCAAATGACCTCTGCCAGTGATCTGACTTTTCTTTGTAAGCTTAGAATTTTTTCTCTTTTTACATTGAACACACGTTGAAGTCCAAGGATGCTTCCATGTCGTTCCGCCATATTGAAAAACTATAATAGCAGAGAGGGAGTAAAGCACTAGCCTACCAACGTGTTTCCACAACGCGTTTTCATTCAGAACACGTAAACCGGCTGAAACGGACAAGGAGATCAGTGAGTTCATAACGGCTACCGTAGTTGCAACACCCATTTGGAAAAGCGAGGCGCTAGAGAGCACTATTCGTTTGAATGCAAAATACAATTTCACCACTAGATGTGGTAAATCCTACTTATTCTCTTTAAAGAAAAACGTATTAGATTTTATTCACTAAGACTTTCTTCCAAAGCCACAACTTTGTGCCATTCCTTGTGACAGGAAGTGAAGGGAGATCGTATTCGCGGTGGAGCACATGAATTTTAAAAACAATGAAACACACAGATGAATCATTTATAAAAAAGACGCGATTTTGTCTCATTCGCCTGTCTAGTTCGTGAGACGCGGCAAATGCACAAGTTGAAAAATTTGAACTTTGGTGGAAAAACGTGCCGCGTTAACCAATCAGGAGCTTGCTCTAGTAGTGACGTGATAACAGGAAGTCGCAGAAGCCCCTCCCATGACGCGAATTTCAGCGTGAATGTCTCGTTGACTAGAATTTCATGTGCGGCTTTAACACGCAAATGAAGCGAGTAAACTCAGACTGTTCAAGCGGCAAACTAGCCGCGGTACGAGCAAATTTGACGCCTCAAATGCGGCTGGTGTTAACCTACGGTTATAATGCTAGAAAACAGAGATCAGGGACTTTAAACCACACAAAAAAGTGCATTCATCCTTCACAACGGTAATCCACATGGCTCCAATGGTTTAATAAATGTCTTCTGCGAGTAATTGATGCACTTCCGCTACAAGTGTTTTAGCGTAGTGAGCATTCGTTGCCATGGTTACGTTGCGCATTGACTATTGTAAACCATGTGAGTCCAAAATGGCATCGTTACCGGATGCTATTAATTATAGTTTAGAAAGTTTAAAATCTGGATATTTGTCTTACAATATCACATCGATTACCAGCAAAAGACGTTTATTAACCCTTTGTGGATTTCTTTTGAACTTTTCTTGGGCTTCAAAGTCAGAAGTTGTTCCATGATCCCTGCCCTGTTTTCTATCATTATAAGGTCTTAAGAACTAGGACATTTACTAAAATAACTCCAAAGATGATGGATGAAAGTCTGAAAGATGATGTCAAATAAGTCTTTGGTGTCCCCAAAGTACTCAAAATACCCAACAGATAATTTATTATAGCATGTTAAAATTGTCACTTTGTAGGTGTGAGCAAAATGTGCCATTTTTGGGTGTGTCCTTTAAATGCAAATGAGCTGATCTCTGCACTAAATGGCAGTGCCGTGGTTGGATAGTGCAGATTAAGAGGTGGTATTATCCCCTTCTTACATCACAAGGGGAGCCACATTTTTGTTTGGAGAGAATGGTTTACCAAAACTAAGTTACCGATGTTTTAGGTTAACAGGAATCACCATTTTGGGCCCTATGAAAAAATATGAGCAGGGTCCCTCTACCGCACCCATGTTACTTCTAATAAAAATGATCTTTGGAGGAATTGTCCCTACCCCCCTTGTTATGTGACGTTGTGTGACTTTTGTGATGTCAGGATTTCTTAGCACACATTACTCGCTGGATAAATCTCACTCTCATGTCCACATACTTTCGTCTTTATCCCTTCTGAAAAAAATCAGATTGAGTATTGTTTTACATTATAAATCAGCCCATCTCAGACGCTTCTTTTCTATGACGGCTATTATGCAATCGCTCTTTCAATCCCTGCCAACAAAGTCATTTCTTTCAGTCGCTCTTTCTTTTACTTTCATCGTTTCAATTCTCTCTTCCTTAATTAACCGAAAATTTCCCTCAATTTGTCTCGCTCTGCGGCATAATTGTGTGTCTAAATCTTTTCTTGCATTAACACTCATGGGCATATTGTTTTTTGTAACCGTCACTTTTCTCTGCGAACGCACGCACGCGGCTTTGTCATCTCATGTCGTCTCTGTGGGAAGTTAAATGAGCAGAACGATGGGAAGAATGTGTAAAAACAGATGATAGCCGTAAAAGTGTGAATCTAAAGATTAATTTCCCTCCAAGAGTTTGTCTTTTCCTTTGGATTTCAAGGTTTATGACCTTTGCTTTAAACTCGTGTACTTAAAGCCACAACAAGCTCGCGGATGCCTTTCAAAGCTCAAAGTATCAAGTGGTGCTACTGGAATCAGCTTTACGGTATCGAAAAATCAGACTTCACACATGTGGTGAGATAGGGAAACCAGCAAGTCAAAATGATGCGTAGAAATGCCGTGTGTGGGACTTTTATGTTGCTTTTGGATCCTGAGAGCTCGGGGTCACTGTAGAGAGAAGGTCATTCATACAGGATTAAACCAGTCGGAGAGATTCATAGGACATTTGACCTTAAGCAAGAAACTTGCCCGAGTTACACTAAAGGTTCACTTTGTTGTGAAATTGCATTTTCAGGTCAACTGAGGTACACATTATTTGAAGATGAAGTGATATGTACTAAAACCTCCCAGAAACACCATACACAAGTGCTTTTCTTGCCAATAATGTTTGGATAACCCTCCTACATCACATTTGATAAAAAAGTACTATTATCTCCAAGAAACACCTCATTTGTGGCCAATCCCAAATAAAAAGGGGCAACATTAATGTTTGGAAAATACTCCTACGTATCATTTGATTAAAATAATTGCTATTGCGGTGGATGTGATATTAGTAAACTTATCAACATCCGTCGACATGATGTTTGCAATGACTATGTTTAAGTCGCATATCCTCGGTTAGTGGAAATGCTGTTATTTCACAAGTTTTTTTTATTGCTGTTTTGAAAATATCATTTAACTTTTCCACGAATCTGTAATGGAAACACAACTACAAAAACCTAATAAATACAATTTGTTGTCTATAAAGCACAACTCACAAAAATAAACCTGCGCTCATTTCACATAAAAAATGAGACTTAATACAGTTTGTTGAGGTGAAATGAGTCTGTGATTAGTCTGGCTTGTGTAAGCAGATGAAATTGTCTCACACTTTTGAGAAGTCTATGTATCCACAACACTTCCAGATGGAGACTATGAGACACATCAGTGTTGAACCTGAGTCTCAACAGCGGATGTTTTCTGCCATCTGCCCAGAACTCACACAAGCCTGACGTACTTGATGAACATTACTTCCAAATCTCATTTAAACAGCATTATATTTTTCGTTAAAAAATATTAACAAACCTCTGCATTTCAATAATATCTAAGATTTTAGTGGTGAAGTTCAACCATCGCTACACAGTAATTTGCTCAAACTATAAAGGGATTTGATCCGGTGTGTAACTCGTCATGCACAGTTTGCGCAACTGCCATAACTGATTCATCAAATTGTGTCACTTGTTATTTTAAAAAGGATCAGACTTATGATCATCGCCTGGAAGATAAGAAAACAGTAGGAAAAATATCACAGACTTATTTTTCAATTACACTCTAAAAAACAAACGGTGCTATATAGCACCAAAACAGTTGCTTTGGATCGTAACGATAGAAGAACCATTTTTAGTGCCATATAGCACCAGTGAAGAACCAGTGAAGCACCAGTGAAGCACCAGTGAAGCACCTGTGTAGAACCATATAGTGCTATGTAGAACCATATGTGGTGCTATATGGCCCCTATATGGTTCTACACTGGTGCTTCACTGGTGCTTCACTGGTGCTTCACTGGTTCTTCACCGGTGCTATATGGCACTAAAATGGTTCTTCTATCGTTACGATCCAAAGCAATTGTTTTGGTGCTATATAGCACCGTTTGTTTTTTTAGAGTGTAGGGACTCAACAGCCAGCTGACTTAAAGGGACACTTCTTATTTTTGGAAAGCATTTTCCAGCTCCCCGAAAGTTAAACAACTGATTTTTAACTTATTGGAATCCATTCAGCTGATCTCCGGGGCTGGCGGTACCACTTTTAGCATAGCTTAGCATAATCCATTGAATCTGATTAGACCATTAGCATCATGCTAAAATGACTAAAGAGTTTTCTATGATATTACGCAGCACCTGAAAATAGTCCCCTTGGTTACTATCAAAAGCAGGGGACTATTTTTGGGCACTGCATAATATCATTGCGCCTGCTGCACCCATGGCACGGCAGTAAAGTCCTTGATTATTAAGCCAGAATGATAATATAGTTCCACACTGCAAAAAACTATTTAGTATTTTTGTCTTTTTTTCACTAAAAATATCTAAAAAAATTTAAATTAAGATGCTTTTTCTTGATGAGCAAATCAACACTGGAGCGTAACCTTTCATCGTGATTACATAATACGTAAGGTCCCGCTGGCATGTCATACAGCTACTGCAAGATTAAAATTTGTGGTTTAAAAGTATTTGAGGATGACGATCGTTTCAATAGATAACACCCTTATGCTTTTTAGAGCTACATTGAAACTGTAAACCGTTGAGGTCCACTAAAATCTTTGAATGTTTTCCTCAAAAATTTTCTTCTCTACTAAACAAAGATACACATACAGTAAACATCTCGTATGACATGGGGGTAAGTAAATATCCAATTTTTTTTATCAAAGTGAAATATTTCTCATCAAGAAAATGCATCTTGACTTGAGAATTTTTTGATATTTGTGCTTAAAATAAGGCAAAAATACTAACTAAGAAAGGCATTGCAAGAAATTATTTTTAAGAAAAAATGTTCTTAGTATTTTTGTCTAAAAATATAAAAAAATTCTTAAATTAAGATGCTTTTTCTTGATGAGCAAAACGACCCAAAAAATAAGTCTAGTTTTTAGACCAAAACTATCAAATTTAAGTGATTTTGTGCAAAAAACGAGCAAAAAAATCTGCCAATGGGGTAAGCAAAAAAATCATGAAAATTTTCCTAAACACTAATTTCAAGAAAAATTCAGGAAAAATTTGCTTACCCCATAGGCAGATTTTTTTGCTCGTTTTTTGCACAAAATCACTTCAATTTGATATTTTTGGTCTAAAAACTAGACTTATTTTCTTAGGTCGTTTTGCTCATCAAGAAAAAGCATCTTAATTTAAGAATTTATAGATATTTTTACTGAAAACAAGACAAAAATACTAAGAATTTTTTTCTTGAAAATCATTTTTTGCAGTGTAGCCATATCGGTCTAGAAAATCGCAACATTTAATTTTCCGTCGGTCTTAGTACACAATGTAACTACAAAAGAGTCAACTTTTAAATAGGAAAAATATTGAAACTCTTTAGTCATTTTTAAGCATGATGCTAATGGTCTAATCAGATTCAATGAATTATGCTAAGCTATGCTAAAAGTGGTAGCGCCAGACCCGGAGATCAGCTGAATGGATTCCAAAACGGTAAAAATCAAATGTTTAACTATAGGGGAGCTTTTGAAAATGAGCATATATATATTTTTTTTAAGTGGAATGTCTCTTTAAAGGGATAGTTCGGCCAAAAATGATATTAAACCCATGATTTACTCACCCCCAAGCTGTCCAAGTTACATATGTCCATCGTTTTTCAGACAAACACATTTTCGGATATTTTAGAAAATATTTTAGATCTTTCTGTTGATTAAATGTAATGTTACGGGGTCCAGCAATAGTCCACGACCTTCAAGTCCAAAAAAAGTGCGTCCATCCTTCACAAATTAAATCCAAACGGCTCCAGGATGATAAACAAAGGTCTTCTGAGGGTAATCCGTGCGGTGTTGTTGTAGAAATATCCATATTTAAAATGTTATTAACGTAATTAACTACCTTCCGGTTTCGCCGCCATCTTAGACTCAGGAGAGAGTATTAGCGTAGTGTACGCACTTTTCTTAGTGACCTATGACAAATTCGGAGGGCGGGGGACAGAGCAGCAACAGAGAAACCGCTGTATGCTGCGTAAGCGCTCATCCTGAATGCGGATGACTCTAAGATGGCGGCGAAACCGGAAGGTAGTTAATTACGTTAATAACATTTTAAATATGGATATTTCTACAACAACACCGCACGGATTACCCTCAGAAGACCTTTGTTTATCATCCTGGAGCCGTTTGGATTTAATTTGTGAAGGATGGACGCACTTTTTTTGGACTTGAAGGTCGTGGACTATTGCTGGACCCCGTAACATTACATTTAATCAACAGAAAGATCTAAAATATTTTCTAAAATATCCGAAAATGTGTTTGTCTGAAAAACGATGGACATATGCAACTCGGACAGCTTGGGGGTGAGTAAATCATGGGTTTAATATCGTTTTTGGCCGAACTATCCCTTTAAAGTGGACATATCATGAAAATTTGACTTTTTCCATGTTTAAGTGCTATAATTGGGTCCCCAGTGCTTCTATCAACCCAGAAAACATGTAAAAGAACAACTGTGTTAAAGCACCCAAAACTGAAAACTTTATTATTAATTTCTGATCTCCATGTCCTTCCACAACCGTAAGACCTTTGTTTATCTTCAGAAAAGCAAAGCTGAAATCCGGGGAAAGAAAGACATAGAGGTTCAAAACAGCAATTTTAATTTTGTGGTGAATCTGGTGTTTCAGTTATGTCGGTATATAGGGGCAACCTTTCGATCTCTATCATGAAGCCAACACGAAAGTGACTGAAACTGAAATTCATTGACTATAACGTGGATAAAAGAAGGAAACCGGAACTCTGTCCCCCATTAATATTCACTCCCAGGACTCACTCCGCCCAAATCCTCCTCATTACCAGCCCTGATTGTTTTGCATGATTTAATAAAAGCATTATAATCCGTTTAATTGCACTATGAAGTGTGTTAAACCCGAATTATTGCCCACAGGTTTCCTGCTTAAAATGCTTTATCACAGCAAACATCTAACTCTCTCTCTCTTTCTCTCTTCTCCCCACCTCTCTCTCTCGCTCTCCCCTCCCCTCTCCCCCCGCACTCGTGCACGCGTGTGTGTTAGTGAGGGAGGCACTATGCAGTCGGAGCTCCACACACACAGAGCATGCCTGTGAGTGCGGGCTCGGGCAAACATGAGCCTTCCCAGCCCAGAGATCGTCCACAGCAGCAGCCCAAACTCCCATCTGAGCCCCCCTCTGCCCACCCCCTCTCCCCACCTCTCTCGCTGCCTCTCTCTCTCCCTCTCCTCATCTACTCTCGACCTGCGCAGCCTCTTCCCTGCTGCCGCTCCAGCACCAGCCGGGGGGACAGCTCCCGATCTCCGCACGCCGACGTTTGCAGAGCGCCGGCCGGCCCCATGGAGGAACCCCAGGGCAACACTCTGGTCGTCCGCATAGGCATCCCCGACCTGCAGCAAACGGTGAGTACTGCTCCAAACTCTCTCTCTTTTACTCTCCTGTCCTGGTCTCTTTATCAGCCCGGCGTGTATCAATGTGCACGATTCTCTTTTATTTATCTATTTCTTTTTGTGCTCCACTGGTCCGATCGTTGAAACCGACCTCTCTTCATTAGAGAGACTGCGGCTGACTTTGAAAACTGAAGAGCGCTTGGGGCGAGAGAGGGACAGACGGTGATAGATACAGTGACAGGGGTCTCTTATTGTAGCTTTACTGTAATTCACAGCCTCCTTTTGTCGTCACAGAGCTGTCAGAGTTGACAGTCGGGTTGCTGTGTATTGTACAAAGTCCCCAGGGCCACATAAGCGACATATGGTGCTGATGGATATGAGAGAGAGAAAGAACGAGGGAGGGTTGAAGTGCAGTAACTCACCTGTTCCTGTTGGAAAGGTACAGGTGTTAGTGTTGCAGGTGGCATTTTTTATTTAAATGTTTTTTACTGAATAGCTCTGTTGGCCAGCCATGGTTTGGAGATATGCATGAAACTTTGATTGTAAGCATGTCTTGCTTTTTTGCCTTTGGTCAGTGACCCCGTTTTGGGGGTCGCGAGATGTGCCGGCGTAGGCACCCAGTTTATAAAATGCATTTATTTATCGTAAATTATGTGTAATTAATCATTATATTAAATTATATTTATTTTTTCTGATTTGTTTAATTAAAATTTCAAGTTTGACATTGTTTTATGTCAGGAATTTTTTTGGAGGGAGCGCAAAGGTGCACGCCAAAAAGTTTGGGAGCCAATGGTTTACACTGACAATGATTTGCAATGACAAAGCAATCAAATGTCATTTATTTTCAATGAGTGTTGACGATTTTGAGCGACTGTTTGAGCAGTCAGGTCAAATGCTTTCAGAAATCTTTAACATACTAATTCAACTAGGGATGCTCCGATTAGGATTTTTGCAGCCAATATGAGTACTGATTTCTTGTCATCATGATCAGCCAATACCAGCGCCCGATATTGGATATGCAAGCTCTTTGATGACAGTAACTGTTAACCTTTTTTTCAGATCAAAAGTCTAAGTAACACCACAGATGTTGCCTTGTTATATTATTTGCAGTAATGAGGTATATTATTATTTTAATAGAGAATCAAACAAATATATTTATTCAATTTAATTTTGCTTTAAAAAGGCTTATAGTGTGCCTGTTTAAAGTAGCCTAATGAAAATGAAACACTGCAGCCTTCACTTTATGAATTAAATATACAAGGATTCATATAAAGTACAACAGTTCTTCAGTCAACAGAGTGATTTGATGTTCTCTTTAAAGGAAAACACAGTTTTTCAATATTTTACTATGTTTTTACCTCATCTTTTTTCAATGCGTGCACTTTTAATCTTTGTACAGCGCTTCTTGAATGTGTTAGCATTTAGCCTAGCCCCATTCATTCCTATGGCTCCAAACAAAAGTTTTATTTTGTACCACCATACTTACCCGTGTAACTACTCATGTAACAGTCTTTAAATAGGAAAAACATGGAAGTGTTTGGTGGCTTCTAAATTCATCCCTGTTTGGATCCTAAGGAATGAATGGGGCTAGGCTAAATGCTATCACATTCATGGTGCACTTTGCAAAGAATAAAAGTGCACGCATTGAAAAAAGATAGGTGTATTAATGTATTAATTCGTCCAAGTTGAGGTAAGAACATAGTAAAGTATAAAAAATTGTGGTGTTTTCCTTTAATATTTTTGACTGATGAATTAACTTTAAGACACACGATGGATCTTTGCTCTATACTCTTGCTGAATTTATGGGTATTTGAAGATATGCTGGAGCATGTTCTTATAGATTATATACACATCAAATGGTTGTAAAAATGCTTGCCGTGTGTAAAAAATGCACACGTATTCAGGAGCCATATGATGACAAAAGTAAATAGAAAGATCGGTTCTTGAGATTAGCAAATTTAGGTTGAACCGATAGAGTCATTTAATACGATGATCGACCAATCGGAGCATCCGTAATGTCCACACCCTCACCATTTTTGTCCATCAAGCACTTATTTCTCCAGTGTCTTTAAAAGGGGGCCATGCTAAAGCTTTAAATGTATTTATTTGTGGCTTACAGTTGATGGATTTATTTATGTTGCAAGTGTTTTCATATCTGCTTGGTTGGGTTCCAGGTTTTCTATAAGAGCCTTTAAAAGTTTTAATGCTTTGATTGTGATGGTGTCCAAGATTGTTAAAATGTAAAAGATTAATTAAGAGGCTGCTTACACCTGCTATCAAGTTGTGTTTTGGTTGATCTGATCACAAGTGGGCGGTGCTAAAGACAGGTGTGTAAAACTATTTGAGCCCGTCCACTTTCGACCACATTCAGAGGTAATCGAAAAGGCATTCGACCATCCATGCCAGGGATGGGCAACTTCGGTCCTGGAGGGCCCGTGTCCTGCAGAGTTTAGCTCCAACCATAATTAAACACACCTGAAGCAGCCAATCAAGGTCTTACTAGGCATACTAGAACCTTTAAGGCAGGTGTACTGAGGCTAAAATCTGCAGGACACCTGCCTTCCAGGACCGAAGTTGCCCCTCCCTGATCTATGTGATCTAATTTAAGGTACTAAGCACAATGTTTTTCTGTTGGACATGACTTCCCACGGTGTTCAGCACAATCTTTAGGCGTCCGTTGATAAAACCCTGCCTCTTTCATTTGTTTCATTTTGCAAGCGTTTGAAAGTTGTGCAAGCTTATTTCATCAGTTGCTCTGAGATATCAGAGAAAGCTTTTACATACTGTATGCATGTACAAAACTCTGTGCAACATGTTTACAAACAACATAAGCAGCAGACTTTGACATAATATTAGTTTGTGCCATTTTAAACCCGTCATTTCTCCTGCACGTGTTTTAATAACAGCAGAGGGACTTGCCCACAGACCATCCCCTCAGAAAATCAGGACAGAAGCGGTCGAAAGTGGACAGAAGATGGATTAAAATACCTGGTGTAAACGTTAATGCGTATCTCTTGTCCACATGCGATCCGATTGACCAAAATTCATCTTAACTCTTTCCCCGTTTAATGGCTCCCAGAAAATGCTCTTCTTTAAATATACTGTATAAACATACAATATATTAAATGAAAGAAAACCCTCAGCATGAAAAAAATAAATTAAAAGTTTCATCCTACCTTCATCAGTTCTCATTTTATCACCTCTCAAATATGAGTAGGTTTCTTCAAAAACACCACATTTTGAGCAAAAAGCTGAGATAATTGCGTTTTTGTGAAGGACTTTTGATAGAGATCAGATTCAGAGCGATCCTCAGAACTTAGACGGACATACAGGTGTTTGCCCTAGGGCGATATTTCCGGGTTTTATAAGTTGCAGAAGTGCAAGAGCCACCTGGTGGATAACAGCGGTATTGTGGATTGACGAGATAACTCGTCAATGGCAGGGAAAGAGTTAATACCAGATATAAACAGACCCTAAAAGTTCCTTAAAACATACGCTTGTGTTGGGCTGTTTTAACCCATTGTTGGGTCAAATATAAAATTTTCTGGATTTATTTTGACAGATATGGAGTGGTACCAGCAACAGTTTGACTGGCAATATATACATTTTCATAATACATATCAATTATGTGCATTGTGTGAGGTAAAGTGCAATTGTGCACACAGATGTTAACTAGGTAAAACAACTATGATACTGAATTTGCAGCTGACTAAAGCCTAATTGTGTTTTTTGTGTAGTTTATTGTAGGGATGCACCGAATCCAGGATTCGGATTCGGCCGAATACTGGGCTTTTTGACGGGGTTCGGGTTCGGTCGAATCTTAGATTTTTTTATTCTGGATCTGGTGCATCCCTAGTTTATTGGCTGGTAATAAGAAGGTTTACTGTATGTCTCTGGTTGGTGGTCAGTTGCGTTTTTCTCTACATTCAGTTTCTATGGAGTGCTTAGGGTGCATAAGTGTGTATGTGTGTGTAACTGCAGTGAAATGTGTCAGCCACAGATCAATGGCACGTCCCACCTGCCAGAGATTTCCTTCTCCCTGAATCTTCACATCAAACCTTTCATCTTTGCCTCTCAGTGCTGCGTGAGTACGTATCGTTGTCTTTGCATGCATTTGTATGCGGTCTTGGTCACGTGTGAGTTTGCGTACGAATGCGAGCCTCAATAAAAGCATAAAGCCTCGGTGTTAATGAGGTTCGTCCTTTAGCAGGGCCCAAGTGTCCATGTTAATAATGAGAGCGAACGGAACAGAAAGAATGTGATAAATGCCACATTTTCATCCACATGTCCCGTCACCACTCGCCTTTCAAATGCTAACTCACACACACACACTAAATCCTGATACCATCATGAGAGCTTTATAATCCAAATGAATCAATATCAGATTCCAATCATTATTCAGGTGCAGTATGAATTCTCAGTCTGACAGATTTAAGAAGAGGTACAGATATCAAGGTTAGATCAGCTGTGACGTGTGGAGGGTTTCTGTAATGTGATATGTTTCCTTACATGACCTGTTCCCGACGGAAACTTTTATTCTGTAGAGGTTGATCTTTTACCATGCTGGATACTTTTCTTCCATTAGATTTCATTTTTAGATGTTTCACCTTACAAAAAAATAAAAAAAATGAAACAGTAGAGTTTTAAATTAATGTGAATCGCTTAGCCTAGATATTTTGGATTTGAAAATAATTGTTGAGAAATATATTTGTAATGAAATCCCTGAAGTTTAATTTTATATTTTTGTATACTGGCAAATCTTAACCCTGTTTAAGACACATTTGGTCTTTACCAGGGGTGATTCTAGGGTTTTAATTTTAGGGGGGCTCGGCCCCCCAATGAGAGTTCAATAGAATAAATAAATTAAATATATATTTGTAATACAGTGTAAGGTTAGGCCTTTATTCAAAGAGTGGCAGAGATAGAAATAAATGGAGTTGCCAGGGGGTGACCAATGCTACTTTACGGGGTCCATAGTCCATGAAAGAAAACGATGTGCAAAAAGCATGAAGGAATCTTATGACTGCTGATTATTTCCTATTACCCCACATTAGATAAATATTCCTATAGGTTAGTGCACTGACTGCATGGATTACTGGGATGTAAACATAATGTAAGGCTAAATTTTAATTTTCAATTTCTCTTATTTACGGTTTGTTAATAAACAAAAGACCTTATGTTAACTGCAGCAACTTTTGTAAAATCTTACTCCATGATACATCTTAAGCCTAACACTTTTGGCAAAAAAGTAATTGAGACTATTTAAGATACTTTTGGATTTATCTTTTTTACAAAGATTTTCTCTGTCTTTCTCTTGTTTTCTTATTTAGTTAACTTTAATGATAGAGACTAGGGCTTTATAACGATTAATTGCAATTAATCTTTAGCAGAATAAAAGTTTTTGTTTACATCATATATGTGTGTGTGTAAACTGTTTATAATAATTATGTATATATATGCACACATGCATGCATAATTTTAAGAAAAAAAGTGTATATATTAAATATTTATATATAATATAAATGATACATACATATACATTATATACACATATAAACGTTTCTTAAATGTATACATGCATGTGTGTGCATTTATCTATACAAAGTTATTATACACAATTCATACACATATATGATCTAAACAAAAACTTTTATTCTGCTAAAGATTAATCGCGATGAATCATTATGCATCCCTAATAGAGACTTCAAAAGCCTATAACACCGAATGCAATAAAATGTTTAAGATAATCAATTGTTTACTATGATACTCACAAAAACATCTATTTTGAGACATGTTAATGTGTTTTTGTCCATGTTCCTAAAAGACGCGAACATGAACTCATTTAGTTCTGTGCACGCGCGCTATTGTTGGGTAGGAAGCGTCGTGCCGCACACACGATGCGTTTTCAAGTTTAAGGAAGCAGTCCAGTCCAACACAGTTAATCTCATCATCAACACAGTAAAAAGATCCCTTCAAGAATACAAACATGGCGTCGAGTTTTGTTGTAAAACAGTACAAAGAGAAAAAAGCCTATAAACATAGACAAATACTATGCACCCTTATCCAGCCTACGATCAAATCATTATGTAAAATTTGCAATCATGAATTCCAGCACAGTTTATGGAGCTTACATAGCAAAAAAAATTGGGGGTCTGAGAAGAATTTTTTTTTTTTTGGGGGGGGGGGTAAAGCCCCCCTATAAATGGCCTAACGAAACCCCAGGTCTTTACCTCTGGGGACAAATCTATTGTAAAAGAAAAAGCTTTCAGCAAGTCTCCATTTGCTCCATTAAGGTTTTTTTTGGAAGTTCAGGGTTCTCTATGGAACCATTCAGCCAAATATGTTACCTTTATTTTTAAGAGCTTTGAACAGCTTTGCAAAACTGGATTTGGTCAGCCCATGCAGATGCTCGTGTCTGTAAACCGTAATCCTTAGGTCTCTGTGCACATTTGAATCTTGGCTTTGCCAATTAGAGAATCTCAGAAACCTTTTCTCGACTTTTTTGTCATGCTGAAATATGGCTCATTGCCTTAGTCTGCATGTTCCCTGGCAAGGGTTTTACCCATGCAGACCTTTCTGTGTTTTATTCTAAGCAATTAGATCTTTAAATGATCAAATATCTCAGTCCTAGAACATAAAAATAAAGTTTCCCTCTCTAATAATGACACCCTTATGTGGCATTAACTAAGTGCTGACTTTTCACCAGAAATGTCACTTGACATTCAAGCCAAAGAATGAATCTTTTCTTTCTTTATTTTAATTTTTTTTGGTTCAGCATATTCATATAGGTCTGGTAAGTGCATTTGACATGCTCTGGGTATGCTGGCAGATATCTTGGAGTGGTCAGGGTCTGTATTGCCCAAATAGCTGATTTGGTTGGACAACAAGTCCAGAATATTATTGAAGTTTGACAGGGATGGTAGCCACACTGGGAACTTCAGTACAATGTACACTTCAAAAATATGGTCCCTAGCTATCACTGGGGCAGTACCATTTAGGTACAGATATGTATACATATGGTACCAATATGTACCTTTTGAGGTACTAACATGAACTATTTAGGTGCAAAAAAAAATTCTAACCGTGTAGGACCTCATGCAGATAAATATATGAAATTTTATTTGATATGACATGTGGATGCTGTCTGTACAGTATGGCTTGTAAAATATACTCAAACATCTCAATGTGCATTTTATTGTAAAAAATTAATTTGGTGGCTTCCTTATCTCAGTTTTGAGTGTAGCAAGTGGTTAAGATTCTTAATTACTTATGGGTGTCACGCTATTATCACATAAATGTTAAAATTGGTAATCACATATAAAGCCTTAAATGGTCTAGCGCCTCCTAATCTTCAAGAATTACTTTTAGGCACTTATTTTGACAAAACACATGATGTGCATGGTTCATGTAACTAATATATTTTTATATGAAAACATGGGCAACACACCTGATACTCCGTTTTCTCACATGTTTTGAGTTTGCGCCCCTCGGAAGAGCAGTCACGAGCCGCCACTGCTTCAGAAATAAGTTTGTAATTCACAAAGGAGGTGAATCTGTGCCGTGCAGTTGTGTTGTATGGGTTCGAGTCTTCACTGATCTACTTCTAGGTCTGAGCTCCTGTTATTTTATTTTTTTTACTGTGATTCTCTCACTTTGCATTAATGTTGCATCTGGTTACAGGTCCTATTGCAAACATTGTTGCTTGTGTTCACTGCGGTGTGACTTCCATAAAATTGGGGAATATTAAAGAGAGGAAGCAGAAAGCAAATAAAACAGGGCATGAAAAGGAAAGAGAAGGGCGGGGAAGGAAGCGTGATATGCAGAAAGGAAAGCACAAGTCTCTGGAGGGTTTCGGTTAAGGATTTTAAAGTGTGACAAAAGCTCTATTCCCTGACGTTAATCGCACAGGGACACCTGTGATGTACTTGCTGCACGGACCACTGGCAGTTCAGTGTTAAGAAATGTTAAGGTTTAAAGAAGATTACAGAAGAAAGAATAAGAATATACAAAATAAGAAACAAGCTTGTATCATTTATGCGGTAGTCAAATTATTTTAAGATTTTTCTTTCTTAAAATTCACCCCCAAAAATAAAAATTTGTTTCAATTCCTGACCCCCATCTGCAAATCTATATAGCAGTTTATCTTAGCCTAGTGACTTGTGCACCATATCCTAAATGATCTGAATTTTCTGAAGCCATACTATAGCATTGCATGAGGAAAATATGTTTTTGATGAAAGATGTTTCTGATAATCTCCCAGACAGCCAAAGCTGGTAATATTCATACTCGCATTCAGTTCAAATATGATGCATCAATATTCATCTCACCTGGTCTGACGTTTGTGATGTGTCGTTTAATCTTGTGTGTTTGTCGCACAAGGCATCCCAGCTTTTGCTTTTGCTTTCAATTCTATTCTTCCAATGGTTCCCGTGCTATAGTAAACGTGAAATATAGTGCACTACTTTTATGCCCCTTGCTTTGTCATTATTGGACAGATGTGTTTCATAGAAAAATGTGAAACAGCTTTAAAATTACATAAAGAAAAAATATTAAACATACACTCACCTAAAGGATTATTAGGAACACCATACTAATACTGTGTTTGACTCCCTTTCACCTTCAAAACTGCCTTAATTCTACGTGGCATTGATTCAAAAAGGTGCTGAAAGTATTCTTCAGAAATATTGGCCCATATTGATAGGATAGCATCTTGCAGTTAATGGAGATTTGTGGGATGAACATCCAGGGCCCGAAGCTCCCTTTCCACCACATCCCAATGATGCTCTACTGGGTTGAGATCTGGTGACTGTGGGGGCCATTTTAGTACAGTGAACTCATTGTCATGTTCAAGAAATTAATTTGAAATGATTCAAGCTTTGTGACATGGTGCATTATCCTGCTGGAAGTAGCCATCAGAGGATGGGTACATGGTGGTCATAAAGGGATGAATATGGTCAGAAACAATGCTCAGGTAGGCTGTGGCATTTAAACGATGCCCAATTGGCACTAAGGGGCCTAAAGTGTGCCAAGAAAACATCCCTCACACCATTACACCACCACCACCAGCCTGCACAGTGGTAAGAAGGAATGATGGATCCATGTTCTCATTCTGTTTACGCCAAATTCGGACTCTACCATCTGAATGTCTTAACAGAAATCGAGACTCATCAGACCAGGCAACATTTTTCCAGTCTTCAACTGTCCAATTTTGGTGAGCTTGTGCAAATTGTAGCCTCTTTTTCCTGTTTGTAGTGGAAATGAGTGGAACCCGGTTGGGTCTTCTGCTGTTGTAGCCCATCCGCCTCAAGGTTGTGCGTGTTGTGGTTTCACAAATGCTTTGCTGCATACCTCAGACGTAACGAGTGGTTATTTCAATCAAAGTTGCTCTTCTATCAGCTTGAATCAGTCGGCCCATTCTCCTCTGACCTCTAGCATCAACAAGGCATTTTCACCCACAGGACTGCCGCATACTGGATGTTTTTCCCTTTTCACACCATTCTTTGTAAACCCTAGAAATGGTTGTGCGTGAAAATCCCAGTAACTGAACAGATTGTGAAATACTCAGACCGGCCCGTCTGGCACCAAACAACCATGTCACGCTCAAAATTGCTTAAATCACCTTTCTTTCCCATTCTGACATTCAGTTTGGAGTTCAGGAGATTGTCTTGACCAGGACCACACCCCTAAATGCATTGAAGCAACTGCCATGTGATTGGTTGATTAGATAATTGCATTAATGAGAAATTGAACAGGTGTTCCTAATAATCCTTTAGGTGAGTGTACGTTAAGATGCTTTGGACATGCTTTAAAAAGTTTTCTGAATTGTCCCCACCCACCTGAGAGTGAGGAGCCAATCACAGATCTAAGTTTACCTCTTGCATTGTGATGAGGATTGTGTGTTGTGTAGATTGTGCTAAGAAGCATCTGGACAGGTTTTTCCTGTGCTGAAAGATATGCAGGATTCATCATCACAACTTAGAAAGCAGCAAGTAAATCAGTGTAGTCATTTAGCAGACGCATTTATCCAAAGGTTCTCGCAGTGCATATATTACAAATACAGTCCCCTGGATACACCCGCGGTTAAGTGTTTTGCTGAAGGGCACAGTGTTGATGTCTAGCAGCTTATTTTTTTGTAGAGATCAAATCAGCGTTATCAGCTTAACTTAACTTAAACACAGTACTCCAGTCAATAATACATAAAATGTGAGGAGCTTTTGTGAAACTACATGCGTACATTTATCCATCCATATCCTCATGTCCCTAAAAAATTGTTACAGTAAATACTATTATGTCATATACATTGAGTATGATTTATTCAATTCAATTTTATTTATATAGCGCTTTTCACAAAAGTCAATTGTTTCAAAGCAGCTTTACATAAATAGAAGCAGTGAAAAGCACAGAAAACGACAGATAGCACAACAGAATACATGATAGCATGAGCAGTTAAATTTGCTGCGGCTATGACTCAATATTATAATTGCACGTATTACTAAAGCAACGTATTGAAGAGGAAGCTAGGTAAAGCCCAAAAAGGCTGCCTCCCCGGGGTGAAAAACCCCCTAGGAGAAAAAAAAACCCCGGGCTTTTATCCGAGGAAAAATAAGTCCTAGGAGGGAAAAACCCTTGGGAGAACGGAAATGGAGATTTAGCGGAGATTAAGCGGTTCTGCCGGTGATCGTTGGTCAGGTATCAGCTGGGCATAACGTTGAAGGACGGCCAGTAGATCAGAGGTGTGCCGACTTTCACATCTACCGGGACTGGGTCTGTTTGTCTCGTCCTCGGGTCGAGGACGAGACAGGGAGAGAAAAACAAAATCGTATTAGCGTAGCAGCCGTTCATATGTATTGAAGTGTCACACAGTGATGTGGTTTAACTCAGCTTAGTTCCAGACAGACTAAATATTGCGGCATAATTATGTTATCCACAGTTGAGGATTTAGCAAATTGGGGGCCCAATGCGAGGGTATATATGGTAAATAAGGGTCACCTTCCGATCTTTAAGAGAAAATGAAACCTGACGACCCGTTTGACTAAGGCCTAAAGCCCCACTGTCGTCGTTAATGCAGGTTCAGTGGCAAACGGGTCTATATTGTATACCATTTACAGGACCAGGAGAAAACGCCAAAAACATCGCAACCCGACCATACGTGCTAACCCGTTTGACTAAGGCCGGAAGCCCCACTGTCGTCGTTAATGCAGGTTCAGTGGCAAACGGGTCTATATTGTATACCATTTACAGGACCAGGAGAAGACGCCAAAAAAAAACATCGCAACCCGACCATACGTGTTAACCCGTTTGACTAAGGCCTAAAGCCCCACTGTCGTCGTTAATGCAGGTTCAGTGGCAAACGGGTCTATATTGTATACCATTTACAGGACCAGGAGAAGACGTGCTTGGCTGTTTCCAGTTTTCTCCTGATTGCACCTGTTAACATCTTGATTTGACTTTAAGATTTGGCTACAGCATTTTAGTTTAGGCCCCATTTTAGTTTAGGCCCCACTGTCGTCGTTAATGCAGGTTCAGTGGCAAACGGGTCTGTATGGCATACTATTCATAAGACTTACGATAGCGCCAAAATCGCAACCCGACCATACGTGCCAACCCGTTTGACTAAGGCTGGAGGCCCCACTGTCGTCGTTAATGCAGGTTCAGTGGCAAACGGGTCTGTATGGCATACTATTCACAAGACACACGAAAGCGCGAAAAACGCAACCCGACCATACATACCAATAGGCCTGTCGCGATAAACGATAAATCGATTAATCGCACGGTAAATAAAATGAGCTCGATCATTTTTTTAGGCCGCGATAATTCACATTTGCATGCTTGTTTGTTTTCCTTGTCTCTCTCTCTCTCTACCAAAGAGACTGGATGACCGCTCCGTGCAACGAGTGACAAGGAGTGAACCCTCGTCAGTCATTTGTCAGTCGCATGATCTGTGTGGGGAGGGGGGACTCCTGGCGTAGCCTATCACAGTAGGAGTACTGAGGAGGATGAGAGCCGCGTGAGAAGTGTAGCAGGAGAAAACACTAGTTAAGACGAGAGTTGGAGAAAAAGATGGATTTACTAGAGGCTGTTTACACTTGTCATTAACATGCGTTTTTATCGATCGGATCACAATGTTTTACGTCTTTTCTGACTTTTCTGACACAAGGTTATAAAGGCTTTAGATGATTTTTGCTGAATCGAGTGATTACAACACACAGCTTATTGGTTATTCATGCTGTGTTTTTTGCTTCATTAAAGATTTTAAATGTTTTTAATGCTATGGTAATCAGGATGTTGGTCCCAGACCTCCTGTTGACAGATGGCTTGTGTGGCAAACTATGGACACAGTGACACCTGTAATGCATCTTACAGTCCACCTGGTCTTTCTTTACAGTGATCAAATCATTATTTATGCGTGTGTGTGCGTTAGTTTAAAAGAACATTTGCCATGGATTAACCTTAAAAAAAATATTTATGAATCAAACTGAAATTTCATTGGAGATTAATCTAGGGTGAGGCTTGACTTTATGCTTTAGGATTTTATTGGACAGTGTAGTTCAGGTTATATCAGGGGATTTTAATGTTTTTTCTGGGCAAGGACCCTTTAGATGAGAGAGGCATGAATTAGGGACCCCCTGATAGTAAATGTGTAATACAGAGAGATTTAAGTAAGTAGTACGGTACGAGAGGCTGCTTTATCGTATTAGGCACAACGTAAAGTGTAAAACTAAAGGAGGAAAACTTGACCAATAAAAATCAAAGACTCGAACTAACTCTATTAAAAGAAACAAACCGTATTGTCACACAGCCATACTATTTTAAGACAGTACATTAGCAATATTATGCAAGCTGTTGTACTTTTTATATATTATTTTATTGTTAAAGTGGGCACAGGTTAGTTATTTGGGAGTAACTTGTTTTTGTCCAAAGGCTAAAATTGCAGTGCACGCGGGAACTTCAATAAGCATACGTGGCCGCTCACGTGCAAAACTTTAAGGGAACATTGGTTGTTATGTTTTTTACATGTTTTCAATTTTTAACAAAAAAAAAAATAAATAAATGCTTGTGATTAAAAATCATTTGGTGGACCCCTTGTTGAAGACCCATGGGTTATACTATTACTGGCTACTTTTATTCTTTCTTACTTTTTATATGACCCTGATTAGATCAATATCTTCTGAATTACATGCATAATAATGTGTATTGTGCTTACATTTTTGGTCAAATGTATTTCTATAGTGCTTTTTAGCTTCGTATTGTTGCAAAGTTTTGTAGTAAATACATATTAGTACAGACAGAGCAGAACAAAAAGTCTAAAATGTTATGAATACATGGTAGTATTGCATATTTTTATATACAATTATAAACACTTACTGTAAAAATTATTGTAGGTTTGTTATTGGAAAGTTGGAGGGTTTTTAAAAGATATATATTAGCAGTACTACGGTAACTCTTCAAATTATTGCATGTAAGATTTCAATCAGTTTCTAAATAGAAACATTTCTGAATTGATGACAACTTCATCTAATTTAAACCACTTACACACTTTTAGAAAAAACAGTACAAAAAGTACCTTTTCTGTCACTAACTCCAACCCCAAGGTTCCATTTGTACCTTTACATGTATACAAAACATAATATAATATTGTAATTTTGGGGTATATTACTGTACCCTAAGGACCTATTTTGTACTTTTCAAAAGGTACAGGTTAAAGGAATATTCCATTTTCTTAAAAGAAAAATCCAGATAATTTACTCACCACCATGTCATCCAAAATGTTGATGTCTTTCTTTGTTTCTTGAGGAAAACATTGCAGGATTTTTCTCATTTTAATGGACTTTAATAGACACCAACAATTAACACTTAACTCAACATTATAACGTTATTTTTATTGTCAAAAATGACAATCATTTTGCTAGATAAGACCCTCATGCCTCGTTTGAGATCGTTTAGAGTCCTTTGAAACTCCGTTGAAAAAAACTGTTAAGTGTTGAGTTAAGTGTTAAGTGTTGGTGTCCATTAAAGTCCATTAAAATGAGAAAAATCCTGCAATGTTTTCCTCAAAAAACATAATTTCTTCTCGACTGAACAAAGAAAGACATCAACATTTTGGATGACATGGTGGTGAGTAAATTATCTGGATTTTTCTTTTAAGAAAATGGAATATTCCTTTAATGTTTTGTACCCTTAATATTTTATGAATACGAAATTGGTCCTTCAAGTTAAACAAAAGGTCCTAAGGGTATGATATTGTACCCCAAAAGGTAAAAAATTTAAATGTGTTGTGTAAGACTTTATAGTCTGCCTTGACGGAATCTATTCAGCTGATCTCCAGGCGCAATGAAATTACGCAGTGCCCGAAAATAGTCCCCAGCTATTAAGGGCTATATCTTACACCCGGCGCAATGCAGCGCAATGCACGACGCAAGTGTCTTTTGCTAGTTTCCACCCTGCGCAATTATCATTTTCACGTTTAGCGCCGCGTTGTTTAAATAGCAAATGCATTTGCTCCCCATTTTGCGCCCATGGGCGTTCTGGTCTGAAAATGAGGTGTGTTCAGGCGCATTGTTGGCGCGTTGCTATTTTGAGGCAACTAAATTAGACTACGCCATTGACCAACAAAAACCTGGTCTAAAGTCTAAAGTCAATGGCGCAATATGTTCCCTTTCAATACGGTTCACTTCGCATTGCGTCAGTTTGCTGACGCTATGGGGGAAACTCCTGTTTACTCCGTGATTGAAGCCTATTGGTTAACGTCTGTAGAAAATACAGACCAATGACGTTTGAGCCCGCGCGGGGGCGTGGCACACGTCCCTATATAAGCCGGTGAAATACGTCAAGAGCTCATTACTTTTCTCCTTCAGCGCGAACCTTCTCGCTGCTCCGAAGAAGAAGCCCTTACTCGCCGTCGATCCAAGCACTGCAGCGGACTACAACACACCAGCGTGTTCCCCTGCCGCTTTCCGGTGAGCCTAAAAGAGAGTATCTAAAAGAGCAGAAGCGCGTTGAGATAATGTCGCTTCGGCATTGCGGCTCCTGCCGAGCCCCTTTGCCTGTGGAGGATTTCCACAAGGAGTGCGTCATCTGTCTGGGTCCTGCCCACGCCGAGGCCGTACTCGCCGAGGCGGGCTGCGCCCACTGCGAGCTCCTTCCTATCGCGGTGCTGCGCTCCCGCCTCGAGATCTTTAAACGGAAGGCTTCCCGTGCTCTCCCGCCTAAACAGCAGCGGAGCCGTGAAGCTGGAAGACGCCCTGAGACCGAGTCCACGCCGGCTCATCCCCCGCGTGCTCTGTCTCCCCGCCGTCACCCTGTCACCTTCGCCCATGAAGACCTGCGCCCCCTGCCGAGTGCTAGCGGCATGGTTTCCTTTGGGTCCGGTGACAACTTGGAAGTGATGTCATCCTCTGAGGAGTTAGAGGATTGGGCGGCTTCGGATGACGACGCCCACGCAGCCGCCGCTGATGAACCTACCGAGTCGCGTCCTCACGACTCTGAGCTCATCCGCATCTTGACGCAAGCTACGGCGGAGCTCAACATCAAGTGGTCGCCGCCGTCAGAGCCTCAACTCAGCCGGTTGGACGAGTGGTTTCTGCAGCCCGGGCGCCGTCAATCGTCCCGCCAACGGCCGGCGCCGTTTTTCCCTGAGGTTCACCAGGAGCTCACCAAATCTTGGCGTGCTCCCCACTCCACCCGAGCTCAGAGCGCCGTCTCCCACGTCCTCTCCGTAGTGGACGGCGCCGACGAACACGGCTACTCCAAGATGCCGCCGCTCGAGGAAACTGTCGCCGCCCATCTCTGCCCGTCTTCAGCCGGCGGATGGAGGGCGAAGTTGAACCATCCATCAAAGCCCTGTCGCCTGACATCGACCCTGGCGTCAAAATCTTACGCCGCTGACGGCCACGCTGCATCCGCTCTCCATACGATGGCGGTGCTGCAGGTATACCAGGCAAAGCTCCTCCGTGACATGGACGAGACAGGTCCGGACCCGTCGACCTTTCAGAACCTGCGCAGCGCGACTGATCTGGCCCTTCGCGCCACTAAAGTCGCCACTCAGGCTGTAGGAAGAGCCATGGCCAGCCTGGTTGTTCTGGAGAGACATCTGTGGCTGAACTTGACGGAGATAAAGGACACGGATCGGGTTGCCCTTCTTGACTCGCCCGTGTCACCGTCGGGGCTCTTCGGCTCCGCTGTGGAGGGGTTCACCCAGCGCTTCACTGAGGCACAGAAATCGTCGCAGGCTATGCGGCATTTTCTACCTAAACGATCTGCCTCAGCGTCTGAGACCGGCCGCCCAAAACCGCCGCCAGCTCAACGCCCTAAGCCAGCACCAGCTCAGCCCCAGCAGAGAGCTGAACCGGAGGTCAAGCGCCAGCGTCCTGCACGACCGGCTGGCCCGCCTCGACGCCGCGGTCCCCGTCCTCGGATTACGCTGGACCCGACGCCGGCGCCGCCTCCCTGAAGAGAGTCTGAGGAGGAAAAGAGGCTCTGGTCCCGCTTCGGCCGGCCCGCCCTCGAAAGTTCTGCGTGTTTCAGTCCCCTCGGGCGCTGGACACACCCTCGCTGTAACAGCGAAACACAAATTTTTACCTTTTCACAAAAAGAGCAAATTTCCTCCTCTGTACACACAAACACACACACACGGCTTAACGTCCATAAGCATATCGACGCTCGCCGTCAAATTTCACGTTTGGCAATCCACCCCCGGTATGCCGGGCTGGATTCTAAACGTAATCCAACACGGTTATTCACTCCAATTCGCCCGGAGACCACCCCGGTTTCGCGGCGTTCTCTACACCACTGTCCCAGACGATCGTATGCAGATCCTCAGGGAAGAGGTGCGTTCTTTATTACTAAAAGACGCGATAGAGACGGTCCCGGCGGATCAAAGCGAATCAGGCTTTTACAGTCGTTATTTTCTCGTTCCAAAGAAAGACGGCGGCCTCAGACCGATATTGGATCTACGCGTTTTGAATCGCGCTCTTGCCAAACGGCCGTTCAAAATGCTTACAGCCAGACGAATCATGGCGTTAATTCGACCGGGCGATTGGTTCATATCAGTGGATCTGAAAGACGCTTACTTTCACATTCCGATAGCGCCACGTCACAGGCCGTTCCTAAGATTCGCGCTCGACGGGACAGCATACCAGTACAAAGTTCTGCCCTTCGGATTATCTCTGGCACCACGCACATTTACCAAATGTGCGGATGCGGCTCTCGCCCCTCTCAGACAGAGCGGCATCCGCATATTGAATTACCTCGACGATTGGCTTATTCTAGCACAGTCAGAGAGGGAAATTACTGCGCACAAGACCGTTGTACTCCAGCATTTGGAGAATTTGGGGTTCAAAATCAACCTCCAGAAGAGTTTGCTCACCCCCACGCAGCGAATCGCGTTCTTAGGCACGACGCTCGACTCATTAAAGATGCGGGCATGGCTTACACAGGAACGCGCGCTCACGGTCAGACGCGAGGCGGCATCGTTCAAAGCGGGTTCACATCTCCCTCTCAAACGATTCCAAAAAATGTTGGGTCTGATGGCAGCAGCATCCCCACTAATACCGTTGGGAATGCTGTTCATGAGGCCGCTTCAGTTTTGGTTGAAAGCGAAAGTTCCGCCCCGTGCTTGGTTGTCGGGCCGCTTATTAATCAAAATCACGTACAGCTGCGTGAAAGCGCTTTCGATATGGACATCCCCTCACCTTTTCCTCTCGGGCACGGAGCTCGGCTCCGTGAGCAGGAGGAAAGTGGTGACTACGGATGCGTCTGCGACGGGTTGGGGCGCTCACTGCGACGGCGAGCTCGCCTTCGGTGCGTGGAACAACCAGTTGTCTCAGCTACATATCAACCACCTCGAGATGTGGGCGGTTATCTTGGCGCTACGACACTTTCGACCGAAACTCCAACATCAACACGTTCTAGTGCGGTCGGACAGTATGACGGTGGTTTCGTTCATAAACCACCAAGGAGGGCTGAGATCTCGCTCCCTATCCAGGCTGGCGAAACGGCTTTTATTATGGGCTCACGCGAACGTACGTTCGTTAAAAGCGACTCACGTACCGGGTGTAGCCAATACGGGTGCAGACATTCTCTCGCGCAACGGTCCGCCGCCGGGAGAATGGAGACTGCATCCTCAGACGGTCGAGAGAATATGGACCGTCTTCGGCCGGGCGGAGATCGATCTGTTTGCATCAGACGAGAACGCGCATTGCCCGATCTTCTTCTCGAGACATCACGATGCCCTGTCGCAAGCATGGCCGGCGTGTCTTCTGTATGCTTTTCCTCCGGTGGCCCTGTTACCACAGGTCCTTCAGAGGATAAGAGAGACGAAATGCGCGATAATTCTGGTCGCCCCGTTTTGGCACAATCAACCATGGCTCCCCGACCTATGGCAGCTGAAAACATCAGCACCATGGCCAGTACCGCTGAGGAAAGACCTCCTATCTCAGGCGAGAGGGACGATATGGCATCCACAGCCGGAGCTATGGAATCTACACGTTTGGTCTCTGAACGGCAACCATCACGCCTTTCAGGACGAGTGTTAAATACTCTAACTGAAGCTAGGGCCCCATCTACCAGGCGCCTTTACGCTCAAAAGTGGTCTATTTTTTCTGATTGGTGCACGACGAAAGACTTAAACCCAAACACCTGTGAAGTGGAGCATATTCTCTCCTTTCTGCAGGAAATGCTGGACAGCGGTCGCGCGCCCTCGACGCTTAAAGTGTATGTGGCGGCGATAACGGCGAATCACGCCCTTATCGCCGGTCGCACCGTGGGAAAACATGATCTCATCATTAAATTCCTCAGAGGCGCTCGCAGACTAAACCCACCGCGACCTAACACGGTCCCGTCTTGGGATCTGTCCACGGTCCTGAAAGCGCTGCGCGGTCCCCCTTTCGAGCCCCTCGAACAGGCTGACCTGCGCGCTCTCTCGTTTAAAACCGCTCTCCTCCTGGCGTTGGCATCGGTTAAACGAGTGGGCGATTTACACGCGTTTTCAATTGACCCGTCGTGTCTGGAATTCGGTCCTAACGATAGCAAAGTGATCCTTAGACCGAGAGCGGGATACATTCCTAAAGTTTTGACCACGCCATTTAGAGTTCAGGTGGTTTCACTTCTCGCCCTTCCGACGGCGGACGGCGAACAAACCCCGAACACGCTCTGCCCCGTCAGAGCGTTAAGAATATACACGGACCGTTCTGCCTCATACCGCAAGTCAGATCAGCTGTTCGTAAGCTTCGCGCAACATTCCTTAGGTATGCCGCTCACTAAACAGAGGCTATCTAAATGGATCGTCGAAGCCATTGCTTTGGCTTACGCCTCCCTGAATGAACATTGTCCAGTTGGTTTAAAAGCTCACTCCACGAGGGGTATGGCTTCATCTTGGGCTTGGTCTACGGGGATTTCTATCGTTGACATTTGTAACGCGGCCGGCTGGTCCTCGCCGTCTACGTTTGTCAGATTTTATAGCCTGGATGTCCCTGCCTTACAAGCACAGGTCTTATCGGCTTAATGATTCACGCGACTGCGTTTCTGTATGCTTTCACGGTGCGTTGCTAGCTCACCGTCATGGCTACCTATTAATAATTCACGCACAGCTCGCGGCGCGCTCAGGGAACCCGCCGTCTCGTGCTCTATTGTATATGCATCATGGTGCGTTTAGAAACTTCACTGTATGCGTATTACTGTCTCATATATGGTGCTTACACTTGCGCTCGCTAGAGCTATGTATATGCTGGGTTAGGGCCACATGCAGTGTCTCTCCGGTAAGGGCACCTCAGTCCGTTGTGTATGCACGGCGGGATGGGATTACGTTCCCCCATAGCGTCAGCAAACTGACGCAATGCGAAGTGAACCGTATTGAAAGGGAACGCTTAGGTTACTCACGTAACCCCGGTTCCCTGAAATAACGGGAACGAAGCATTGCGTCGCTGGCCGTGCTACAAACGTCTACGCAGCGAGTGTTATTCGGCTGCGCGCTTCAGTCGAATAATAATGAGCTCTTGACGTATTTCACCGGCTTATATAGGGACGTGTGCCACGCCCCCGCGCGGGCTCAAACGTCATTGGTCTGTATTTTCTACAGACGTTAACCAATAGGCTTCAATCACGGAGTAAACAGGAGTTTCCCCCATAGCGTCAGCAAACTGACGCAATGCTTCGTTCCCGTTATTTCAGGGAACCGGGGTTACGTGAGTAACCTAAGCGTTTTTTGTTATTTAAAGAACGCATTAGTAATATGCGGCTATAAACGGGATGACAATGTGGGTTAACTTATCACATACATGAATGCGCAGCAGCACAAAAACGCTTTTAAATATGAAGATTAAAGGATTGAATGTAAAAGATTATTATTGAGTCTTTTGGACATAAATGAGGAGCTATTATGAGACATTAGAAGGAGCAAAGAGCTGCTTCACCTGCAGCCTGGTAAGTAAATAAATGCTCTGCTTTAAACAAATGCATCTGTTTTTAAATGTTTTTTATTTTTAATGCTACCTTACAGATTTATTGTATATGATGACTCTGTACCTGTGGATATGCTGAGATGAGAAACATTTTTAAGTAATGCTTAAAAAAAAACTGATGCTGTCCAAGTGCTGAAACGTGCGGAGAGCCGTTTGTAAATTCTTTATCTCCTGTTTGTTACAAATAAAGTATTTTTAGAGTACAAACCTTTTCTTACATACTTGTAAATTATTTTTTGATGATATTGGATAGCCATACATTTACAGCAATTAAAAGCCTGCTTTTTTACTTCATGACAAGAAAACGGGTTTTAATAAAAAATAACAATTTCAATACAAGTGAAAAACCACACAATTATTTAACATTAATCTTAAACTCCGGATCTTCTTCCTCCGTTTAGTTTTTCAGTTTACAAAGTCCGTCATCTAAATAGGGATTAGACATAGCCCCAGCGCAGCAAGCCTTTAAAGGGGATGAGAGCTGAGACTCTCATTGGTTTATTGCACATTACGCCCAAAATATTCCCATTACTCATTAAAAAAATAGCACCAACCCTTTTCGACCATGCGCTAGGCGCACAAAATTTTTTCCCTTCGTTAAATTAGCAAAAGCGGAATCGAACACGCCCATTTAGACTTGCGCTGTGCGCTTTAGACAATGCGCTTAGATCGTTAAAATAGGGCCCTGAAAGTTGCCAAGGACCAGAGTATAGTTCCTAGCCATATCGGCCTAGAAAACTTTTAATTTTCCGTCGGTCTTAGTACACTTAGTAACTACAGAAGAGTCAAGTTTTAAATAGGAAAAATATTGAAACTCTTTGGTCATTTTTGAGAGCAATGCTAATTGTCTAATCCAATTAAATGAATTATGCTAAGCTGTGCTAAAAGTGGTTGAATCCCCTAAGTTTTTCCTAAAGTTGTATTCCCATAAATGTACAAAAATGAACCTTTGATGGTACCACCCCAGTGACAGAAAATGTACAGTTTAGTCCATTTATTCCTACAATGTCGTATTGGATGGGGATCAGAAATAAAAGCCTGAAAGCCTGTACCTACCTCAATGCTTTGTGTGATGACAATGTATCAAGCGTATATACTTTTTTCTAATGTGGTTTAGTCAATTTGCATGATAAAAGACAGGTGTCCTATTAAATTGGACGTAATTCCACTTTACATGGAAATGGCCAAATAAGAAATATCTAAAAAATATATATATAATATATAATAATACACATAAGAATGAGGACATTTATTAGGAAAATGAGAAGGTTCAATGTTGTCTGTTAGTTGTTTTGATTGTGTTACAGATGCCCAGTAAATGGCAGCACCATCAGAAAATGTTCAAAAATGGTCCCAAGCTGTAACTGGGGCAGTACTCTTTAATAAAAAGTCCTAATATATACCACTTAGGTATGGATGTACATTTGAGGTACTGCTTTCTTTGGTACTAATATGAATTCATTAGGTACAAATTTGCACTTTTTAAAGGATACCACTCCAGTGACAGTTAGGGGCTATTTTTGACCATTTTTGTCTGACATATTGTGTTCCAGAATGGACTGTGATGTTATTGAAATGAGGCGGCAGCATCCCAGCTTGGGACTTACAGATCGATTTAAGACATCGCAATCCACTGCATACCGGTGGCTGACTGCAGCACTTTACACAAGCACATCGCTTAACAGCGACAAATCTCTTCTGCTTTTGTCCTAACCGGGCGTGACAGTAGCAAACGTCAAGATAAAACATGTTTATTGCTTGCTTTTTCATTTGTAAAATCTCCAAAGGTTCAACCTCACCATACGTGAAACACCAGATGCGTTTGTCTGTTGATTGTGTTGAATCTTGTAGGTTTTTTTTAATGTCAACATTTGTTTTTTTTATATATATATTATTTCAGTCAGAGACTGCGGGTTTATTTAAAACAACCAATAAATAATTGTAATGTCATGCTGTTTTGTCGCCTGTGCATGTAAACAAATTGCTTGAAAATTGTCATTGAATCATGCCTGGTTGATCTCCGATGCTAAAGCAGTAAAACACAGATCATTTGTTGGGTTGTTAGCATTATAAGCATTGTGTCATGAGCGTATTTACTTCACATTTTGCTGATTCATTAAAGCCGTTCATTGAGAGCATCTTTGTTTGGAGTTAAAGGTAGGGTAACAGATTTGATCCTGAAACATTTTTAGTTATGCTGGTTAAAAGTCTCCTCACATCCTGATAGCAATCACTGTGTTAAGTTGTTTAAATGTATTTGTAAAAATTTATATCATCTGTGAAAGGCGTAGGACCAAAAAATGTTCAACAAATCATAGATTTCGGTCCGAACGGACGTTTCCTTTTATGTCCCTCATACGTAAGCGTAATTTGAATTCCCACCGCGCAGCGAGTCCACGCAGATACCATACGTCATCGGCGCGTTCACGTGCGCTCTGTCTGTAAACAGCGAGAACACCAAACTTTTCTGCTGAATTGACAACCTACACAGGAGCAACAAAACTAAATGCATCTTTTATAACAACAACAGCAAAAACTGCCTGGATCAGCAAGAGCAAAATCCCAAATTAACATCTGTAACTTTACTGCTTTACCACGAGATGCAAACAGCTACAGGAGGCAAAGGGTCTGAAAGGGTCGTTGCACTGTTTATTTTGGTAAGGTAGGTACGCGATATGTTTGTATTGAGATGGATTCAGATATTATACTTTGATGAAACGTTGTGTTGCTTATGAAATTTGTGTTCGTTTACGGATTAGCATAACGATATAGTTACTACGTCTACACAACCGAACGTGTGCTTAAACTAATTCTGATGTAAACCAGTTGTTTATGTTGGTTATTTTGGAAGTGTTATTCACTTTGTACTGCAAAGTTTTCTCACTGGTGAATGAGACATGAGACGTGACCGTCTGATCTGTGCGTGTTCATGTGTTTGGAAAGAGGCGTGACTTTGGAGAGCGATTTGACTTGAGGGTGGGATCGGGATTTCATTGCTAGGCGGCTACCGTTAGCATTTTTCCAAATGTGTTACCCTACCTTTAAGCAGATGAACCTCAGTCACATCAGACTCTCTTAACACCATAAAGAGCTTTGTGTTCTCCATCTCATCACTTTCTTTCACTCTTACTCTTTCTCTCCGCTGTACACTTAAGTAGACGTGATGGATGCGTTTTTAACACCACAAAACCTTGCATGCTGCCATTGGTAATGCGCGGTCATAAATCTGCCTCTAACTCGTACCGTTCCACGCCTCCTCATCCTCATTCACCTGCTTCGAGTGTCACCAGAGCAGCGTTTTATTTGTCAATCTCTCTGTCTTACATTCACACCTCCAGTTTGAACGTTTAACTCCTCGCTTCTCCCACTGTCGTCTCTACATCAGTACATGCCTGTCTTCTACCTCTTCTGTCTGTAGTTGTGGAGGCCCTCTTCTGGCACGCAGGTTTGCGCGGCTCAACGACGCCATCCATCAATACAGAGATGGAAATGGGGATATTCGTTTGCGGAGGCAACTCACGTTCTTCTGGTGGTATTTTTAGCTCATTCAAAGCCAGCTTGCACGAGCGTGTCTGCCGCTGGCTCTTCCAGTCCTTCTGGACTCAATCCACAGACCCACAAGTGAATGAGAGGAGATTTTAGAAGTGCACCTTGTTATTCAGATGTTCCCTGCATGTGTTGCTGGTTAATTTGAGCAGGTGAATGTAGCTGTGTCACCAGTGGATTGTGGGGATTAATGTGCATGACAGTGAGAACAGAGCTCAGATGAGATCTGTGTTGCTCCTGGCATTTGCATTTAGCTTTCTTGTTAAAGTGGAGGTAAACCTTCCGGTCACTATTAAGGGCTTGAATGCATTTGAAAAAAAAACTATTTCCGAAAAAGTGGCTGCACTGTCAGGACAAATGGTCAATAATTGGTCCCTAGCTGTCAACCTAAACCTAGGTGGTACTAAATAGTATCAGGTACTAGGTAATGAATGCAGTGTAACCCCCCCCCCCCAAAGTTTGCTTTACCGAGTTGTACCAGGTCGTACTATGCAATGGAAAAGTGCCAAAAGAGGTTATGTTAGTACCACAGAGGTGCATATTGGTCCTAAATGTATACATATGTACATAAATAATTCATATTAGGACCTAGGGGTGTCATGATTCTCCAAATCCTCAATTCGATTACATTTTCGATTCTAAGGTGACGATACAATTCTCGATTTTTACTTTTTGAAAGAACAGGTTGCTATGCCTTTTTACACTAGATTTTTATGAAATATAATATCTGACCTTGAACCCAGAGATGCCCTGCCATCTGACAGATGAACATCTGTCAGTACCTTGCACCTTAAAAACGCGCTTTCATTATCGTCAGACGAGATTGTGAGACTATACCTCAATAAGTCATGTTTAAATGCTATTTTCAAAAATCTTAAGCAACTGAAATAAGTTGTTGTGAAATTTAAACAGATCTCAGTTCAGAGAAACTGACGTCTGGCCACGGTCCATTGCAAAGCGTTACTTCCATTAAGGAGGGTCCTCTGTTGAAGTTTAAAACTATTGGACTTAATTAAACCAGCTGCATTGCACGCAAATTAATACGCGATTTAAAGCAGTGCACCCAAGCACTGCATTTAAACAGTTGCATAATTCAAAAGTGAAAGTAAAATGTGCACGTCTGCATGCACATTTATAAGCCCCTCCCACCCGGTGAAACCGGGATCACCGGGTTTGTGACGCGGCGATTAACCGGTGGGAAAATTCTGTCACCGCGGCAACCCTATTGGCAAGCCGACCAGACGTGACATGGGGGCGTGGCAGCAGGATACCATTTTTTAATTCGAAGTTTGAGGTTGTGGTTTAATTTTGATCGATTACGATTTTAAGTGACACCCTTATTAGGACCATTTCCTAAGGCTTCCGCCCCAGTGACAGCTTGGGACCATTTTTTGACACGTATATCTGACAGTGTGGAGTGAATATCAAAGTTGTAAAAGTTTCTGAATGGCTTGGGGAATTTGAAAAGTATTTGGTGAATGTATAATACTTGTCAAGAGAATTTGGTTAAAATCGGAAATCGGCATGAAACAGAAGTAACAATTGTTTTTTTTCCCGTGGTGATGTATATCCGAGCGAAGCGGCTTCTGAAATGAAAAAGGCTATGGCTGGACTTAAATACGTCCATCGAGAACTGATTTCTTCGTTTAAAGTTGGGTCATGTGGCTAATTGCAAATTTTTCCCGGACCACCTGCCATACCATATGATCGGAAGTAAAGAGAGATTGTTTCGATGAGGGGAGGAGATTTGCATTTTTGATTAAAGATTATGACCCCACATTCACTACAGATAAGTAATTTGTAAAAAATATCAAAATATTCCAAAGCAAATGACAGTTTTTTATTTCATTTGACTTTAATAGCACTCTCCCATTTTGGATGGAGGTGTGTTTAGTGGCTTTTGCATCTGAAGTCTTCGTATATTGGTTTATTTCTGTTATTTCAGTTGAGATTATGTTAAAGGTTATTTTAAAAACGAGAGAAAAAAACATAAAAATGCAGATTATATATGTACAGGTATAGGAGGGTTTCCCCAGCTTTCCTAAAGTACGGTACAGTCTCTCCCCTGCAGCTACAGTGTGTCCCTCATTAATGTTATTCATAGAGCTTTAAACTCCAGCCTGTGGCACAGGTCTTGTAAAGTTTATTTAAGAGTAAATTGGGTGTCAGAGATTTCAGGGAAAGAATGGGTGCTGTGCCTGTATCTTACATCTGGTAGATCCCAAAATAATCTTTTAACTTTTGCATTTTCCTTTAAAAGCTAAACTCCAACCCAATTTAATAATCAAACACGACAATTGGATACCATTTTTAACTAAATGTCAAGTGTAAAATACAGCAACTCACACTATGAAATTAAGTCTCACCATCTTATGGCAATTTGTACACTCTCAGAAATAAAGGTACGAAACTGTACCTTTTCTGTCACTGGGGCTGTACCCTTTCAAAAAGTACAGCTTTGCACATAAGGATTTCATTTAATTACCTCAGAAGAACATTCTGGGACCAAAGAGAGCTTATTAGTACCTAAAAAATTCATATCAGTATCTCAAAAGTACATATTGATACTAAATTTTTACTGGTACATATCTGTACCTAATGGTCCATAATTGCCTTTTTAAAGGGTGCTGCCCCAGTTAGGGTACATATTTTGACTTTTTTCTAACAATGTAGGGTCCTTTATGTACGGTAATCTACCCAAAATTGCATTCTGTTTTGTATTCCTGTAAAGATACCAAACGGAAACTTAGGGTACAGCCCCAGTGACAGAAAAGGTACAGTTTTGTACCTTTATTTCTGACAGTGTACTTATTTCACGAGAGGGCAAATTTGTAAGCAAACATTTGTATGTTTTTGTTACAATTTGTTTTTGATTTTCTAATTACTTGTACGAATTCATACAAATTAGCCAACTCGTAAATTACATAAGAATACCCGTGAGATCATGCTGGTCTCCCAGGGTCCCATCACACATACACAATGACTGCATATTGAAACGTTTGCAAGTTTTTGCATATATCAGACTTTATATGTCCCCCATTTAGTTATAATTGTATTTGTCTTTAGTGGTCAACAATGACTCGACCTGATTTTGCCAAATAAGAGATGTCCCCAGGGCAACATTTTGAGTTGACCCAAGGACAGCATTTTTGTAATGCTTTCATAGGGTCAACATAATGTTGCTCTGAGGACATCAACCATTTGGCAAAATCAGGAGAGCCGTCAATTATGTGTTTTTCCAACAACATATCTGTTACGGTATGTCCATACACGTGAGGCGATGATACAAATAACACTTATTTGGGTCAGTGACAAAAACGGTTTGGCAAGATGAGAGATAAAAAAACTTTTTTAAAAGCATGTATCAGGTTTATTTTAATGCACATAGTGTATTTTTACTAATTTTACGCAATAAAAAATAACATTTGCACAATTTTTATGAAAGTTAAGACTGAATGGACCTGAAAATGTCAAATGGTGCAACCGCCAATTGCACCAAAGAATGAAAAAATATTAAATATTTTATCCACCTTGATGGCATTTATACCGAGCCCCTAAGGTGACATTGGAGTAAAAAAAATCTAAAGTTTAGTTTCATGTGCTCACGTGAAACTTTCATGTGTTCACATGAAACTTTCATGTGCTCATGCAAAACCTTCATATGCAGAATTTTTTTTAAGTTTAGTTTTAACTATCGCGTGTGCACGTGAAACTTCCGCTTTCACGTGCGCGCGATAGTTTCAGGTGAGCACACGATAGTTTCACGTGCTCGCGCGATTGCTTCACGTTAGCACATGAAACTAAACTTTATTAATTTTTGCTCCATGTCCCCTTAGGGGCTCCGTACATTTAAGCGTAATCATCAAAAAATAAAAATAAAATCATTTTAAAATATATTTTATAAGTTCTTTCTAAATATAAAATGTTTATAAGTTTTTGTAATATTTGTCCTGACATATGCTAAAAACAGCTTTGTTTTCTAAATAATCTTTGACAAATGATGTAAAAAAAATCATATTACACTTAACTAGATGATTATATTTTATTCCACTTTTTTATATATATTTATATTTTCATTAATAATGCGACAGCAGCGTATAAAACCATTATAGGCGCTGTCATAATATTTTTGTCTTCAACACATCAACGAATAACGAAATGCGTCCATGTGTGTTTCAAAGTCCGCGTAATCGTGATCAGGTGCAGATTATGATGGTAAATGACGGGGTGCAGAGGATCATGGGTAGTGTAGTTCAATGAATGAGGGCAGTTGACAGGGGATACGTGACAAAAGCCTATTTAATAATCATCAATCATAAAGTAAATGAAATATTAGGCAATGTTAAACTGAAGCTCTGAGAGGAATATGCGTTGAATTTTAATTTTAGCCTGGAAAGGTGTTGAAAAGGTCAAAGCAGCTGCACTGCAGGACTTTAAATATGCATTTTCACAAACTTCGAAGGTACAGGATGAGGTGGGGGATTCAGTGAAGTGTAGCTAGCTGGAAAGGCACCTCAAAGTCGAAACATATATATTTGCATACTTTTATAACATGAATTAAATTATAATTGTGTGAAGTTTAATCCCCCTGATCCCTGCAACAAATTAATTGCTAAGCTATATATGCATGAACATGTTTTTATAACTATACTGTATAGGTTTTTATAACTATTCCTAGAAAAATATAATACACCATGCCTGGAGTGTAAAATAAAGCATACACATACACAATTATCTAAAGTATTTAATTACCAAACATGCAGAGAAGAGAGGATCTGTAAAGTTCATATATGATGAATGAAGTGTAGTTCTACAACTGCAGGTATTATTTGGACCAAGCTACATCGTGTCTGATACCACAATGAAACTGCAAAACTAGTTATTGTACACAGGACCTCTCATTTAAATGAAATGTTTCATTTGTTTTTCTTTGTTTTTGTTTCTCTTCGCAATATTCTCGTATTTATGTGGCAATATCTTTCTCTCTTGTATTAGAGGTGCTGTGTTTGTGTTTTCCAGATTATTCTCAGTGTTTAAGTGCCAAAGGGAGCTTCAGTGCCCTTGGCAATTTACACCCGTACATGCACACACACTTTTATTTCGAGTTGATATAAGTGATTCTGAGCGAATGCTTTCTCAAATATTTCTGCAGTCCGTGAGGGCTCCTCAAGGAATTTGTTAGAGTGGCTTTTGCTCATCTAAAACTGTAAGTTTGTGTTTGTTACATGGCATGCGGTTCCTTGGACTACTGTATCTAAAAAAAAAAAAAAACATGGTGCATGAATGTTATCTTGCAGTACCATGGTATATATATAATACAATGGTATTACCATCTTTAACAACAAACACTTGAATGTTGAAGAGGGGTTTCTAAAAGTACAGAGTTGTGTGCGTTTATCAGTCAGAAAAAAGGTCCCTACTGTAGTAAGCATTGGGGTGGTACGCTTTCAAAAAGTACACCTGTGCACCTAGGTTCATGGTTAGTACCTTAGAAGTAAGGAAGAGCGAGGCACGACCTAACTTTTTTTGACTTTAGCTCTATCATTCAAAAAATATTTAAGTTAGATTCATAATTTTTTACACAATCAACACACACATCTCTGCAACAAATGAACACTTAGGCCCCTATTTTAATAATCTAAGGGCATTGTCTAAAGCGCAGGGCGCACTGTCTAAACTGGCGTGTCCGAACCCACTTTTTTAGGTTGTTCCTATTTTGTAATGAGTAATGGGAGTGTTTTGGGCGTAACGTGCAATAGATGAGATAAGCAAACGCGCGTTGTCGTCCCGTTTATAGGCACGTGTTACTAATGCGCTCATTAAATAACAAAAACAATATTGTGCCATTGACTTTAGACTAGGTTTTAGTTGATCAATGGTGTAGTCTTTATTAGTTGCCTCAAAATAGCAACGCTCTATCAATGCACCTGAACACACCTCGTTTTAAGATTAGAACGCCCATGGGCGCAAAATTGGTCGCAAATGCATTTCCTATTTAAACAATGTGGCGCTAAACGTGAAAAGGATAATTACAGCGGGTTGAAACTAAGACACTTGCGTTGCGCTTAGCGCCAGGTGTAATAATTTTTTTTAGTAATAACAAACGTTTTAAAGAAAATTACCAATGTTGGTTGTAAATTAATTGTTTCAACCCATGGTTGGGTAAAATATGAACAAACACAACTATTGATTTAAATCAACCTAAAAAAAATCCATATTTGTCCAAACCATGAAACAACCTGGCATAGGTTAATTTACACACATATTTTATCAAACAGTGAATTGATACACTCCAGCAGTTGTTTTATAGTGTACTCTTTTGTGAGTCAGAGTCAATAGGACGGTAAAGTCACTGTTGTTAGGTTTGTAAGGTATGTGTATGTATGTGTGCCATCTGGACCACCGTAGGACCAGACTTCTGAACCTACACCACTCTTTAGATAAAAGGCCTTCACCCGTATCTCACACCCACTCTTGGAGATTTTACAACAAAATGAGGCTCTTTTATGAAGTGTTGTTATGAAGAGGCTTTTATTAAATATGACTCATAGTCATTTTATGGGTAATGTGGCTGAAGCAGCCTGGTCTTTAAGACTTTTCTGGGTTATTTGTACTTGATGTGCATGAAGTGAATCTGTGGCATGCTGTTATATTGCCACGGACAATAATGTAGACATATCACTTAGTTTGTTAAATGAACGTTTGTAGTATAACATTGGCAATGTAAACCTAGCACCTGACAAATGTCAAGCCTGTGTTTTTGTTTACGTGCTTACATTGATTATTTATGGTGGGTCTATTTTTTGTCCCAGGTTAAAGATGTAATACTTGTTTAATTTAAAGTGTAAAGATTAAATAGGACTTTTCACAGTTAGTGTAGGTAGAGATTATGAAAACAATTAGGGCTACAACTAACAATTATTTTCATAATCGATTAATCTGGCAATTATTTTTCCGATTCACCGACTAATCGGATGAAAACATTAATATTTTCTTAATTACATTTTTCATTTACTATTACTAATTAAGGCACTTAATTGATTAGTTTCATAATCGATTAATCGGCAATAAATTTTTCGATTAATCGATTAATCGGATAAAACAGAAATATTTTCTGAGTTCGATTTTACATTTAATATAGCTTAATAAGGCACTAAATTTATTATTTTCATAATTGATTAATCATGCTTTTTTTATTCATCGATTAATTGGATAAAAACATAAATATTTTTTCATGTAGATTTTTCACTTATTGTAGCTAAATAAGGCAGTAAATTGGGGTATTCACATCAAGAAGTGTACTACCACACATTACCACAGAGTTTTACTAATATAATCTTTTAGATTTTTTAATTTTAAGCCTTAAATAATGAGGTTTGTGCAATCAAACATCTTGAAATGTCAAAATATAAATAAACAAAATGAATTGGGTCTTCAGGGATGTACTAGGGAGTAAATTTTGCCACAGATCAATAAACAAATTTTAATCTTCAACTTTAGACCTTGATGAGAATTATCACTTTTCATTAATAACAAAATAAATAATGGGATATACATGCATTGTTACAGTAATAAATAATGGGATATACATGCATTGTTACAGTAATAAATAATGGGATATAAATGCATTGTTACAGTAATAAAAACCTGGAATTCCCCATTACTTTAAAACAGATGCTTGGTTTGTGGTTCCTAACTATTTGTATGAAAACCCAACAACAATTAAACAAATACAAACTCCCTTATATTAAACAAAGAAATTAAACCTTTATTAACCATCGTTCCTTTGCACTTTTGCTTCCGTGATTCTCCTGTCAGGGTTGCCAGATCTGTGTAACAAGACAAGCCAAATGACCATGCAATATTTGTCCAAATGCATCCCAATGCATATTCATATCCCAAATACCAACTAATAAACCAAACCCTTTCATCTCTAACAGCAGCAAAACATAAAACATTTAAAAGTAGCCCAATTCAGAACTCAGTCAAAAGGCCGCAGATCTGGCAACACTGCCTGGCTTTTAAACCAGCTGGTTATGCCTGAAAAGAGACAGCGGCTGACTTAAATTTTAAGCACATGTTCTCGCTGTACAGTATAAAGCGGACGCGTATCCGCGCTGTCCGTTGGTGGTACAGGCGCATATGCCGTCACAGACCAACTAATTGATAATGAAATTCATTGACAACGCATTTCATAATTGATTATTATCAATTTTTATTGATTAGTTGTTGCAGCCCTAATAACAATATTTATGCATTTTGATTTTAAGTCTGCCAGGGAAACATCTTTTACAGATCTGGATTATAGCTCTTAAATAATTTTTTTCACAGTGGTAACACAGTAATTCAATAATAAAATATCACAGTTTTATTTTGGTTATTTTAAATGTGTGCTACAGACACAGGTGTGTAATTCAGATGATGACACTTTATAATAGAGTCTGTTTTAATACTATAGATATACAGATGGAGCACATATTGACCCACTGACCCACTGAAAAGCTGCTGCAGTTTAAAAGGGTCAAAGTTTGAATTCTTATCATGTCACAGGTCAATTGGCAATTTCCACCCTGATACACAAAAGTGTGTTTATAGTATGTTTGTTTGTCTGTGTGTGAGAGAGGGGTCTGACTGACATTAACAGTGTGATTGTGTATGCTTTTGAACTTGACAGTAGAGAAAAGAGAGACTTTAATTGCAGCTGCAATGGAAAAATAACAAAGCCGCTGTTTCTTTATATCCATCATATTTTCTATGAATCACCGTTTTGTAGCCCTCTTGCCCCTTAACCAGCAGAATGATGCTGCTTTTTAAAATGTCATAGAGGCTGTAGAGCAGGTTTCTCCAATCCTGCTCCTGGTGAGCTACCATCCTACAGACTTCAAATTGTCTGTCGCCTCAAATAGTGCACTATTAAAGGGTATAGGGTGCTATTGTGAACACTGCCTATGATATACTGTGATATACTTAAGTATACTATTCTGTACCTTACTATGCTGGAGTATACTATGCTATACTGTGTAAAGAGTGCTATGACTCTCTCTCTCTCTCTCTCTCTCTCTCTTTCTCTCTCTCTCTCTGTTTCAGTTCTGCTTTGATGCTCTTGTGTTCTCTGTGAATTTGTAAGAGCAGGTCATGAGTAGTTCAAGTGTGGGTGATTTAGTTTAGATGTGGGTCAGTGACCACTAGCGCTTTAACAGTGATACTGTAACACAAACGGTGTGGACACACTTGCGTCATCTGGGCTTTTTCTGTTTTCTTGGGACTGTTTGGTTGTTTTGCCCCATATTGAAATTGAAACAAGGTAATATACGGATGGGTTTTGCCTAGTGCTGGGCAAAGCTTAATCGCGATTAATCGCATACAAAATAAAAGTGATTTTTGGCATAATATATGAATGTGTGCTGTGTGTAATTATTATGTATAAATAAATGCACACACATTCATGTATGTATTTAAGAAACATTTACATGTTTATATATATTTATTTATATTTTTATATATTCTATATTAAAAATAAATTAAAAAAATATATATATAAGTAAAACAATTCTGAAATGAATATATGAATGTGTGTGTGGTTAAATATACACAATAATTAGACACAGTACACGCACATATATTATGCAAAAAATCACTTTTATTTTGTATGCGATTAATCGCGGTTAATCTTTGCCCAGCACTAGTTTTGCCTATTTCTTTTTTAACATTTTAGTGGTGGTGTTTTATCTGTTAGTTTGCACTGTTAATACCATTCACTCTGCCAAGTCAACCATTAAAGATGTGTTTATTTATTTGCTGGTTCAGCTTAACTGACCGGTTGTTTAACTCACCAAGGCCCAGTTTTTCAATAGTAATCCAGTGGGATGGCAGATCACGGATTGGATAAAATTTTGGGAATGGGTTTTTCAAAAGCAAAAAAGGGAATTTCCAAATCCGGATCAATTTGATCCAGATTATATTTTTGGAAAAACTGGGCCCAAGTGATATTGATCAGTTGTAATTTTGCACATCCGTATGTTTGGCGATCATGTACATTTCATGGCCTTCATGTTTCAGACTTTAATGTAATGTGAGTGCATGTGATAGCGATTTTTGAAAACAGATAGGTAAAGCACAGAAGCGGAAAGTAAAGTATACCTTTCGTCTATTCACTTTACTTAGTTTTGTTTCTCTTCTTCATCTCGCCGTCTGTTGCTGTCTGTCACGCTTTCTCCCCTCTTGATCGACTTTCTCCTCTTGTTTGTTTGCTTTTGGTTCCCAAATGGCCTGTAGCATAGCAGGTTTGAAAGACAGAGGCAGAAATCAGATCTTTTCCTCTTTGTTGGTCATTCTCACATGCCAACCTGAGCCCTGTCACCGCCAGCACATATTGAAAAACATATGTCAACACCTATGTGCTTTGTGACAATGCAGTGACCCTAAATTCGATTTTCATGAAGCTTTGCAATTTTACCTTTATGAGTTTTAGACGAAAAGGTTCATATAATGAAATCATTGTTGAAATAATGCCATGAATACTCGACCAATGGACGATTATTTATTATAGGAAAATAAATCTGCATTTCCTGAAGTTGAATAAGGCTCATAACATCATAAAGATTTATGATAACTTACTTAGACCATTTTTTTTTCGAAAGATTTCTTTTAGACTCATTTACATTTCACTGTTTGTGTTCATTTAAAAACCAGTGTTGGGTCAAAAATGAACTCAACACGTTAGGTTGTAATATAACCTCTGCTGGTTTGTTTCCACGCAAAATATTGGGTTGTTTTGGCCCATTGTTGGGTCAAGGTTTTCGGGGTTAATTTAACATAATGGCTGGGTTTGCATTTTTTGACCAAATGCTAGATAACGTTGCTAGATGGCGGTGAAAGAGTTAAGATGTGTTTTCATTGATCGGATCACAAGTGGACGAGAGAGAAACATTACGTTTACACCTGGTATTTAAATCCGTCTCTTTTGTCCACTTTCGACCGCTTCTGTCCTGAATACTGTGAGGGGGTGGTCTGTGAGACGGTGGGCGAGTCTCTCTGCTGTCATGCAAACGTGAGCGGGAGTAATTATGAGTTTATATGGACGCGAACTTATATTATGTCGGAGTCCACTGCTTGTTTAGCAAGTAAACATGCTGCACAGAGTTTTGTACGTGTGTATGTTAGAGCTTTCTCTGAATTTTCAGCACAATTGATGAAATAGGATTTGCGCAACTTTCACACGCTTTCAAAACAAAACTATGGAGATCAGCCGCTTTAGTTTTATCAATGAAAGGCTAAAAATAGCGCTCTTCACTGTGTTCACGCCAGAAGTCAAAAAAAGATGTAAAACTTGTGTTTAATACCTCAGATTAGATAAATGGGCGGAGAGAAAGCAGTCGCGTGTGGCTTTTCAAACACATTCAACCACATATGCGTTCCTTAACTCCAAAGCGATCCGATCGAAAGTGGTTTCGACTACCTCTGGATGTGGTTGAAAGTGGTCGAAAGTGGACGAGCTCAAAAGTTTTGAACACCGTTTACACCTGGCATTAACGTTGTCCACTTGTGATCCGATCGATGAAAACGCATGTTAATGCCAAGTGTAAACAGCTTCTTAATGTAAAGACGCATTGCGGTGTCTGGAGGTCTCGCGCCGCGAATGAGGCGTGTAGCGCGGCGCAGCAGACGCGAATCAGCCTCATTCGCATGTCTAGTTTGCGCGAATGGCACGAATTGAGTGTTGCCGCGGGAAAAGCGCAAGTTGAAACATTTGAACTTTGGCGAAAAAAGGCGCCGTGTTTACCAATCAGGAGCTTGCTCTAGTGGTGGCGTGATTCCAGAAAGCGAGTGGAGTCGCAGAAGCCCATCCCATGACGCGAATTTAAATGTGAATGTCTAGATAACTAGAATTTTGCGTGAATGAAACGAGTGCGCGGTAGGCACAAATTTGACGCCTCAAACGTGGCTGGTGTGAACCCATGGTTATGCCTCGGATAGGATTGTTTAGAGCCCTTTAAAATAGCATTGAAACTCTAAACCGTTGAGGTCCACTAAAGTCCACTATGTGGTTTTCTTTTCAAGTGAAGAAAGAAATCCTTTAACAAACAGCATTAATAAAGTATCTTTAATGGTAAAGGAAGAACAGTATAGATTTAGTTTGAGTTAAATGGTCTTTGGTGTCTGTGTAAAACTCAACAGTCTGAGATACAACCACAGTGCTTCATTGTCTCTTAATTAGAAAAACTTTATCTTCAGCATGTCTTGGTGCTTGCGTGCGTGAGTACGTGTGTTTTCACACAATGGCAAAAGCAAATTAAATGACAAGTGTGTCTTTCTCTGAGCGGCTCTTGTGAATTTGGTATTCCCCAGGTATAAATATTCAGGTAAGAGAATACAGCTCACCTTCAGTCTGCTGCATGCCTGATTGAAAAGAGAGAAATTAAAAGTTTATTAAGCGCGAACAAATGCACTTGTGAGGATTCTGACCTTGCAAATTACTTACAAGATCCCAAGTGTTTGCGCAAAGCCATTTTACAACTGCTGTACCTGCTCCATATTGTATCTTCTTCTACTTCTCTACTTTTCTGTATTTAGACATGAATAGACATGTGAACATATGACCTATGCGATATAATCTATATGTAACCCTGTCTTTGAAATCTAGGCTAAAATCTCATAATCTTATGATATTAGGGGCATTAAAGTTTGTTTTTACATTGATTTCAATCTTTGACATGACCTTACTCAGTCAATATTAAAGATATCAAGGTTATTTTCACAGAATGTGCTTTACATTACGTAGGATGATTTCTATGATGACTTTAGCTGGGTTTTCACAGACTGGGTCACAAATATGCTGTAGATACTGTATACATTTGCTCTTAATAGCTAAAAAAAGTCAAAAGAACTGGACTGAAATGGTTATAGTCAGATTTATTTGGTAAAAATAGCTGAACTATTAAAGTGTAGTGTGGTTTTATGGCTCAGTGGTTTGTAGAGTTGCCATTTCATATCTGTGCACATGCAAGACCACAACTGTCTGTCAGCGAAGAGAAAGAGCATTTGAAAACCAGGCAGCGTAAAGTTGAGAAAGGATCAACATACCATGCAGAATGAATTTTCTCTCAGCATCCCGGTCCTCTGGCTGTGTGTGTGTTTAAACTGTAAGTCACACAGGCAAACTTTTACCTCCAGCATGAATGAGCAGAGTGACCTGTGGTTCACAGCTGTATTTGCTGTGTCACATAAATAAGTTACCACAAAATTGATTGTTTTGTGGATGATTCCCACTCCTGTTTTCTGCAGAGATTCCTCACAGCTTGTCGATATCTGGCAAAGCCGACATCTGTAAAGTCTGATCTGGTGCCCTTCCCACTTGTGTTGTGCATTGGGTGATTTATAGCAAGAGTTTTAACACGCTCGGTTGTCAGATTGATAACATGTCGAGTTTTATTTAGTAATTTTATATAGTGATTTGCTTTATATGGTTTTGTATGTCTGAAAGGAGCTTTTAAAGCAGCAATCCGTGACTTTATTTGGGTTAGAAATAAACAAAAATCAACTGAGCAAATATACTTAAAGTCTCAGATGGGTCTATAACAGAGGTCTCCTACATTTTTGTGAGCAAGGGCTACCACAATGGATAAAACAATCTGGAGGGCTACTTTTTTGATATAGTCTACTCAAAACCTTTTTGTTTTACTTGTTGATTTTATTTTATTTTACTTGTTGATATGTTTTATCTTTGCGTAAAATGTTAACATGCAAGAAGCCAAGCTAATATAAAAATATGTAATAAATACATATTAAAATTGAGGCTATAAATAGAATGTGCTTTGGCGGGAAACTCACAGACTCTGTGCGGGCATTAGCGCTACAACGTACTAACAAACATTTTAAAAAAGCCTTTGGGTAAAATTAACCCTTGTGCATTGTTCAAATTCACTACCATTTCATTATGTTCGAAATTAAAACATTTACTATATTAAACTATATATATATAAAAATGTATCGGATAAATATATATATTTTTTTTTTCATAAATCCTGATCAAAACTACTAAATGTTCACAAAAATTCCAGGATTACATTCCAGGATTTTAACTCTTTCATTGCCAAGTACACACAAAGGGACTTATTTTTAATATAAAAAGTGATTGTGGACTGATTTTTTTTACCTTTCATCACAGTCTTAAGCCTGTTAAAGTTTACTAACATCATTGGCTTTTGATGCATTGTTAGTTTTTGTGCAGCATCAGATTAAATTTTTTTCTCCCTCATTTACTGTTCGTGGCTGTTTTTGTCCCATTGACTTCCATTATAACAACATTTTTTGATTGCAAAGCCATGACACCAAATAAATATGCATTCTTGATTGTTGGTGTTTTTCCCTGTTGGGAAGAGGTAAAAGTTGCAATTTTTACTGTTGTTCACCAGGTGGCACCATTAACCCTTTAGATAGGCCTGTGCAAAAACAAAGCTTAGTTTCTGGCTTGTATGTGAGGGATAATGTACAGTAGAGGCAGCCGGTAGTTATCGGGAAATAAGCCCCGACAGTGGGATCAGGACCCGACGCGAAGCTACACGGCTACTTGCCACATAAGAAAAAAAACTGGACATGAAAATGAATTTAAAACATTTTATTGGCATATTTGTTTTAAATTAACATTTTAATCCTTCTGCGAAACTTTGCACAGATGCATAAAATGATCGTAATACCTTATTAAGATCCTCTGCTTCATACTTGTCTGTCTCCATTTTTTCTGTTTTAGCCAGTCTTTGAGAAGTTTTAATGTCCGTTCTGTTTTTGTGGGGTTTTTTTTGGTGTTGGCTTCGTAGCTGTCATGCTCTATTTTGTCAAGTTCAGTCTCAGTAAGCTCTCTGTGTCTTGTCGTTGTTCGTTCTTCTATCCACTGTTTAAATGTTTTTTCCGTACATGTTAAAATTAATGTCAAAATTTTCCATTCTTAATTGTGGTTGTCCAGTGTTTGTCACAAGATGGCGCCAAACAGTAATCTTTGTTGGCGCGGAGGGATTTTAAACATACAAGTAGTACCGGCTATGCGTTATTACTTTGGAGCGGTTATTATTTGAAAAGAACGAACCTGCAAATGTCTCAACTGACCAATCAGAATCAAGCATTCCAGAGAGCCGTGTAATAAACAAAGTTATATGGAGCATATCAGCATGTTATCGTGTGTGTGTTCATAAATCTGATGCGGAGTAGATTTTTTACAGCATTTTACAAGGTTTAAATAAGTCTGACGTCTATACCCACTCCTTTTCGAGCAATAGATGGATTTATGTTTTGGGTATGACAAGTATTGAATCAAACAATGCTCAATGGTTCTTTATTTGTTTTTCATGTGTCTTTATATATTGCTCGAAACAAAAATAAAAAAAATTAATCACGAACATAATGAAAGGGTAGTAAATTTGCCCACGGTGTATTATTGAGTTTAAAAAATAAATAAAAGCATTTTCCCAAAATATGTGTCAATTTAAGGTTTGTCAAAAAATCATTCTATTTGCTGAAAAGTTGTGGTCAAATTAAGACTCAAAAGCACCCCTTATGGTAACCAGTCAGTCAGTGGCCGCGGGAGGGGCTTTGTTTGTGTGACATCACATTAACAAGAGAATATAAATAGCATGTCTAACAAGGGTGGATTTTTTTATTGTAGGGTTGCTGTGTTCACACACTGCCAACACACTTTTATTTCCAAACAACTAAAAATGAATTTTGCATAATAGGTGCCCTTTAACCCGGTTTACAACAGTAAGCTTATATTAATGATTATATTACATGCCTTAATATATACACACACAACTATAAGTTGAGCTGTCGGGTCAGTTGTTTCTTAACAGATGTAAAGTATGTGAAATAACCTGCAATTTTATGTCTTAAACAGAGATGGCAATCGAGGGACGAGTGCAGGTTTACAAAAGGTTTTGGCATTAAACTGTATAGATATTTGTACAATCATGTCGTAAAGAATGTTATATCAGTTTAACTGGAGCAGACGTATAAATTGAGTTTCTCACATTCTGGTTTAGTCGAGCGTAGAGAGCGAAAATGATTAGCCAGACATCTCACAATGACTTTCTGAGCAACAGTAATTACTACCGATCATTTTCTAGCCATTATAGCTCTTCGCTATTTGCACGAACTCAGATAATTGATGGCATATTCAACCCAACTTTAGGTTTAAACTGCCTTTAATGTCTTAACTTTGTGTGGCTGAATAAGAATGGTTAGAATAAGACCTTCTCCGTCCCGCATCTCATTATAGCATGTATATGTTGCATATAGATAGACACTTCGAATCATTAGGGTTTGTTTATGAAGAGAGAAAGATCAGGTTGAACATTTGAAGGTCAAATTTGTGTTGGTAGGTTGATCCAAATGAAACCCAGTCTATAGCGAACTATTTCTTCACAGTAAGAAACGAAACACACACAGAAGAATGTGTGAAATGGAAATAAATTTGTAGTTATATGGAGTTTAAAGTCATGGGCACAAAGTCAAAGATATTTTTGTAGACCTTTATCAATGTTTATACATCTGACATAGCAAGTATAAACTTCTTCTGTTCTTGTTGCTGGTCTTGAAACAATGACAGCTATAATGATCAATGCACATTTTTTACTGTATAAACTTAATGTAAATCAAATGTGACATTTTCGTTTGTTCTCTCTGACTAAATTTTCCCTTATGGTTGGCTTTATTGTGCTTCAATTTGTGAAATTGTGAGTATACATTTGGTTTGAAGGTTACAGTTTACTTTTTCTAAGTACTGCTTATAGAAATGATTGATGAGTCAGTTTATGTGGCAACAAGCTTGCACAACACGGCTCCATTTCCCATCAATCATTGTGGCAGAACAAGATTGATCAAATACGCAGATAAAACATCAATTACACACATAATGTGCCTCTTTTGCCACTCAAGCTGTCTTTGTTGGGAAATGAAAAGAGAGAAATGGACACAACAATTCCATTCAGAAAAAATTACTTAAACACACATCACGCCATAATTAGGATTACCAAACTGGTACATAGGAACTTCCCAGGAGGACCTGATGGAAAGCATTAGTTTGAGTTTTTATAAAGAACACCCACAGACAGTTTCCAGCCCGCCTCATGCATCTTGCAGACAAAATCACAAGTTTTCTTCACGATTTTACTTTTTTTGGTGTGTATTAGTACATGTTAGCGATATGGAAAAGGTACAAACCCCAAAGTAAACGATGACATGAGTTATCGTCTCCAACGTAAATCTCTTTTCTTGGACTACAACAAACACACGGATTGTAGGCAGCAGTTTACTTCCTGGGATTGGTGATGTAGTAAAGATCGACATTATCATAATTCCTCCCACTTTGGACTCACAGCCTGTAAGTTAACTCCTGTTAGCATTACATTGTGAGCGAATCTTTCAAACATGGTAAGTAGCGTCGCATTTCCGGCTGACGTCAAAAGGTTTTCAGGTTTTCATCACAATGTACAGATTAGCTGGCCAATCAGGGACACAGAGCTTTTCAAATCCGTTTTAGGTAGAGAGTGAAATCTGGAGCTACAAAAATGTGCGGTATGTGGAAAATGATGTGTTTTCTGAACCATAAATCACGCAAACACATTATTTTGGCATTGGTATAATACCAAATACACAAAATAATGTTGTTTTTAGCAATGAAATAGGTGCACTTTTGGGAATAATGGTCATGGTAGGACATTAGGAAACAAAGACATGTTTACAAGGAACCTAGGTTTCTACAATAAACTTTTAAAATTAGATCCTGGATTTTTGGGAAGCCTTAATAAGTAAATTATATATGAATAGCCCAGATGCAAAAGCCGCTAAACGCCACCTCCATCAAAAATGACATTATGATATTGACTGTATGCTCTCGACACGTATTATACATCCATCAAATACTTACATGTCAAATCTGCTTAATTCCAGCGATTTTTTCAGCAAAGTCTTTTTAAGTGCACATTTTATCCGGTTAAAGGAGGTTTACCGAATATTTACAGATATTGACTGAATTTTTAAGCATGTTACCTTTATTTAGAAAAGCTGCTTTTTACACGGCTGAAAACACCTGGAGGACGCCGAATGGCAGCTGTTTTTTTTTTTTTTGCTGAGCGCCAGCTTTCCTCAGCCGAGTGCTTTGGTAGCTATGATACTTGAGCTGTGAGTCGGTTGGTTGTTGTGATACTTGTCCCGCCCTTCCTCCACTGTGATTGGACGGGCGTGTGAGAACTGACATTGACAAGTGGAGCTTTTCACCCAAAGTTGAATCTCTTTCAACTCTCGGCACTCGTGCTGAGCTCGGAAAAATGCAGAGCCCTGGCTTTCAGCGTGGAGAAAAACCGCTAGATGCTGGCTTATTTGAAAAACGGCCAGCTTCCATTGAAAACAATTGAAAACATGCGCCGGCTGCGGGCGTAAATGCTTTGGTGTGCACGCCCCCTAACTGGAGATTTTTTTGAGATTCTTGCACTTGCATGTACTTAGAGGGTTTTGCAGTGAAAGACGGCCAAATTTGTTAAATACAAATCAAATGACTAAAGTGACATTTTTGAAAGTAAGGCATTTCCATTGCTGGCTAATAACTTTTTCATTGCCATTAAAGTGAAATTAAATAAACCTAAAGACAAGTGTCTGATAAAAAATGCCCCTTTACAAGAAAACGTCAGATGCACATAGAGGGTATTGCATGTGAAATCGTCATATACAGTATTTGACCATCTGCTGTTTATACCTCTAAACTTTAAGCATGTTTCTATGGGAAAATGTTTGGTTTATTCTGTTGGCACTCAATACTATGACGAATACTGGTTCACATACATGTACTGTACACGCACTAATGCATGCATTAGCCAACTCCTGTTGTAAATGTCCCTCATTGGTGCATGATGTCTTAAGCCTTTGCTTTGAGGGTTTGTAAAGAAATAACTCATCTAACTCACAAAGAGCTCAATTACTCTCTGTTGAATTTGTGTGTGCTTGTGTGTGTGTGTGGTTGCGTCTGAATGCTCATCGTCCTGCTAGGTCCTTATTCTGAGCATCGCTGAGTAAGAGTTTTTCGTAGCAAAGTATCCAATCAACACAAGCCTGGAGTGCCGAGAGCAGAGAGTTCTTTTGACTTTTTCAAGTCTTTCTCATTAGACAGAGACCCCTGGAGACCCTCCATGTGGTTTCTAGAATGAGAGAAGAAAGAACAGACCCTACCGCTCATTTCAGAACCTGTCAAGTTCACAGTCGTAAAATGACTAGAGCAGATTACCCGTTTATCCACCTGTTTAAGCAGGAAGAAAGAATGAATGTCGTTAAAACATGTCTGGGTAACATTTTACCCCATAATCAGAAATGATATGAAGGCTATTTTAGGCACATTAAAATAGATTTTTTATTATTTAACAAATCCTGCTCCAATTTATTTTTTGGCGGGACTTCTTTTATTAAATTTATATTGACATTTACGCATTTAGCAGACGCTTTAATCCAAAGAGATGTACAAAGTATACATTTTTGTCAATATGTATTCCCTGGGTTCGAACCCATGACATTTTGGACTCTTAAGCCAATACCACTCAGCTTTATAGGATCACTTCCATGTAAGATGGAAAGGCATATCAAGTTTGATAGGTTCCCTGTTATTTATCATATTACTTTACATAAATTGATTACATGTCCGATAGTTGAAAAGTATATAACGTTTTATTAGATTATAATCTATTCATGAGAATAAACAAAGCGTTAAAAGTGGCACCAATTGGGTGCTGACCAAACGTCAATATGTGACGAGTTGGACGTGAGAACGTGTGGCATACATTAGTAAAATAGAGAGGGAATCTCTTTGTAGAAGTAACATTTCCCTGCATCTCTGTCACCATCTCTATTTTTCTGAAACTTTGCTGTAAACCAGCCTGCTTACCAAAGCCCGTATGAGGAGAGTCATGGTGCGTTTAAGCCAAACAGAGTCAAGAGTGCTGTGCGCATGCAGCTCAAATCAATGCATTGTTAGAAATCTCTCTCTCCTAAACTGATGCCAGGACAGGCTTGTTATGAATTTCCTGAGGCTAATACTGTCACCATTACACCATCAGATCAGTCGTATCAGCAAAACTGCATTGTGGGAACAGCACTGCCGATATGGGCGAAGAGTTTGTTTATCATATAATTGTGTCATTGCAGTTTGGTTAAATTATAGATTTATAAAAGTATAATTATAGAGTGCTGCAGGGATGATGTATTTTTGTAGACAAAACCTGGAAGTGAGTTAGCATGTTAGCACGTCCGGCTACATTGTTCATTGCTACAAGTAAAAAAAAATGTATGTGATTTTGGTTCGCCTTAAATAAGAGTGCCACTCACTTAGTTTAACATTAAATATAACATTAATAACATAATTTTTGTCCCAAATCATTAATGATTAACATTGGCTGCTAACGTATATTTAGCATTTTGAAGTAGACGCTATCTGACGAAGCTTGCGCTATTTAATGTGCACTTCCGGTTTACAATACCTCCGAATTGTCCTAAACGTGACTCGACGTGGTGCGACGCTGAGTTGCACGGCCGGTGTGCGACCCCCTTTACTGTGCTTTCACACCGCCACCGGTGAGAGCGTCAATAAAAGCTCTGTCTGTCCTGCCAACGACGCTATAGAAAAAATGTAGTGGATGCTCGGACGCTCGAATGCATTCTCTGAACTCCTCTCAAGCTGAGGTTTTCTCTTCCGATTGGTTGCCGCCGAAACATGTCATAGCTCATTACCATAAAGTTTAACTGATTCAACTCTCCTCGACGCTCACACTGTACATGATGCACCGCTGTTCGCCAGAGCTCGTCGCCAGCTCTCGTTGAAAATAAATGACTTCCGGCCACTTTGACGCTCTCGCCAGTGACGGTGTGAAAGCGCCGTTACAGTTGGAGAGGACAGAGTTAACGGATGCTCCTGTCTGAGCCGTCTAACTTTAAGTTTATGAGGGCACATGAATAAAATAAATACTTTTTATACGCATACATTGCAATATTACATAAAAAATAAGAATGGTCAGTTTTGATATCATTGGAAGTTTATTGGGGCATACACAACAAACGCAATTTCAACGATATGCGTGAGTAGATTACATACAATGTCTATGGAAAGACGCGCCCCCAGCGGGGCGATGCGAATGACGCGTTACGGGTAGCGCGGTTGCACCGAAAACACATGCTATTCCCCTCAAACACGTCTTCACCCAAGTTGAAAATATTAAACTCAAGCGAAAAATGGTGTCATCGTCAGATAACAAAGAAAAAAAATTGGAGCAGCTGGCCAAATTGGTTGGGAGGCCACCAGGGTTTCTTTATGTATGACTGGTGTGTGCAGGGCTGCAGACTGTACACACCTCAATGCCGTTTACACCCGGTTCAAAAAAAATTGCCATTGGTTCGGGTCGGACTCGAGTATAATTTTCAGATCGGGGCTTTCTTAAATAAAAAATTATGTATGCACGTCGGGATCGGGTAACAAGTGATTCGGGTCGGATTAATTTCTTTGCTTCTGTCATAGCTTGCATTCATACTTTGTTTGTTTGATCCAAAAGTTTTTTTACTATGCTATACGAATGCTATACATTATAAAGCAAAATGAAATTGAAATCGAGCCTTGACCTCGATTTTTTTGATGAGTATATGCATTTAATTTGTAATGTGTAAACGTTCCTGTGACAAAGCACAATATAAGTGCGACGCGTGATTATTTTATTATTGTATTGAGCTGGCTTGTCAGTTTCATTTGTATCTTGGAACAGAGGTTGTCGTCTGGCAGCGCCTGGTTATAAGGCTTGTTTAAACTGAGTCGAATGGGTTCCAGCCGCCTGTCAGTGTGCGGCAAGATAAACAGAAAAACGAGTGATGAAATTTAAGATTGAAAATCAAATGGAAAGACCGTGACGGAGGGTTGTTGTTATCCTCAGCAGCACTAAACAGATCACGGGTTTAAAGAATTGAAAAATATGTCATCATTTATTCGCCTGCATGTTTTTCTTCAGTAGAGAACAACAGGTGAAAAATATCCCAGCCACTCTTAACCACAAGACGGTAAAAACATAATATTAAGAGTAAAAAAGTAATCTTTCTGAAGTTGTATTCGGTGACTTATGTACCTGCTGTATAAAGAAAACATGTCCCCTCGTCTCATCGTCTTTGGCTTCTTAATGCTGAGCTCTCTGGTAAAATAAATGCAGCAGACAGAGTTCAAAGCTGTTTTTGATGTTGAATTTGCTAAGAAGAGAAAGCTCTAAAAGTCTTTCTTTCTTTCTGTGTCTGTCCTGCTGCTCTGCTGGTTGTCTGGCTTTAGTAATCAAAGTTTTGGAGAGGGCAGGGTCTGTATGTTATTAGTGATGGTGTGCAGGACAAAGACACGGGTGAGAGGCTTTCATTGAGACATGGCGTTGATTGGATGCTGGGTTTACTTTGAGACTTCATTGCTGATTCTGGGCCACTTTACAAAGAACGAGGCGAGACCAAATGAGAAACTAAGAGGGAGTTCAACTCTGTGTTTAAGATTCTACACGCAGATGACATTTATACCATCAATGATGTTTGTTTTCTTTTATGCAAAAAGTAACTTTTTAGTCCTTAAAGGATTAGTCTTCTTAAAAAAAATCCAGATAATTTACTCACTACCATCCAAAATGTTGATGTCTTTCTTTGTTCAAGAGAATACTTTTTTTTTTAGGAAAACATTCCAGGATTTTTCTCATTTTAATGGACTTTAATGGACCCCAACACTTAACAGTTTTAATGCAGTTTAAAATTGCAGTATTAAAGGACTCTCAAACAAGGCATAAGGGTCTTATCTGGTGAAACGATTGTGATTTTTGGCAAGAAAAATAAAAAATATGCACTTTTAAACCACAACTTCTCGTCTTCCTCCGGTCTTGTGACGTGCCAGCGCGACCTCACGTAATACGTCATCATGTCAAGAGGTCACGGCAGACGTATGTAAAACTATTCCCCAGTATTTACAAGTCTAGAGAAAGAGGACCGTTCAGACGTTGTTGTATGTCGAATGATACTAATTAATGTCTTTGTGTCAGTTTATTGTTTATAATGGTCCGCAAATGTGCGTTTCATATATGTAACACATGACCTTTCGATGTCATTACGCAATTACGTGAGGTCGCGATGGCTCGTCACACAGCTCTCACAGTCCTTTGAAACTGCAATTTTAAACTGCATTAAAACTGTTAAGTGTCGGGGTCCATTAAAATGAGAAAAATCCTGGAATGTTTTTCTCAAAAAACATAATTTCTTCTCGACTAAACAAAGAAAGACATCAACATTTTGGATGACTTGGTGGTGAGTAAATTATCAGCATTTTTTTTTTTTTTTAAGAAAATTGACTAATCCTTTAACATCATGTTTGTAAACCCAGATTAAAGTATTATAATCTAATGATGACATTAGGAGCATCAATGTTTGTCGCGCAACTGTACACGCCCCATCCAGTCGTCAGCGGTCGCTGCCGCTTGTGTTGCCGGAAGTCGCTCTGCTACTGCTAGTCTGAATGCAGCTTAAGTGCTCTTCCGCCATACAATATAATTCTCATTTTTTATCTGCTTAAACAATCGCCACGTTTTATTTTGTGCCACCATACTTAAGGGCGATTTATAGTTGTGCGTAGGTCCTACGGCGTAGGTTCCGCGTCGGTTTTCATTTATACTTGTGCGTCGTCGTCCGCGTCGACGTGCAAACACACCCGCAGACCGCTGGTAGGCAGTAATCACGCGTGTAACCACAGTAGCAGCAAAAGAAGTCACAGAAGAAGATGCTAAGCAAGTTAACCCACAAACGAAGGAGAAACAGCAACTTGTTGTGTATAATTTGAGAAGACCAGCAATGATGGAAGTAAATAAACAGTGACTTTTGATGCAGTTTGAGTTAAATCACTCCTCAACTTGGCTCATCTTTGTTTTTACCGTCACAAACGGAAATACCTATGACGCAGTTTTTTTACCTGACGGGAGGGGTTCTGGTGGACCAATCACAGCACTTGCGGTCCGCGTAGATCTGACGCGCTGTTAAAAATTTGGTGAGGTGCGTGTCAGGCTACGTAGAGCTACGTAGCTACGGAGTAGGACCTACGAACGACTATTAATCGTCCTTTACTCGTGTAACTACTCATGTAACAGTTTTTAAATAGGAACAACATGGAAGTGTTTGGTGGCTTTTAAATTCATCCCTGATTGGATCCTAAGGAATGAATGGGGCTAGGCTTAAGGCTAACACATTCACGACACGTTGTACAAAGATTAAGTGCACGCATCGAAAAAAGATAGGGATGCAATTATTTGTCAAGTTGAGGTAAGAACATAGTAAAATAAAGTTGTTTATTTTAAACTTTAAAGTTGTCCTATTAAATTCCTTAGCAACACATATTACTTATGAGAAATACGTTTTTGATATATTTATGGTAGGAAATGTACACATGATCTTTACCTAATGATTTTTGGCATTTAAAAAAACCAATCATTTTGACCCATACAATTTATTGTTGGCTATTGCTACAAATATACTCGTGCTACTTACTGGTTCACATTTCCTATAATTATTTTTACTTCTGTAAACTATAAATACATTTAAATGAATTTTTCTTCAAACAGCCTAAGAATATTTATAAATCATTTTATTGTGTCACATTTTAAAGGTTACAATAAGACCAGGTATGACCTTATGTCAATCTCTGTGTTTCTTCTGCAGAAATGCATGAAGTTCAACATTGAGTCGCCCATCTGGTTGTCTAAACAGCGGATCCTCTGCACACTTAACCAGAGCCTAAAGGATGTGCTAAACTACGGATTGTTCCAACCCGCATATAACGGCAAAGCCGGGAAGTTTTTGGACGAGCAGCGCACACTTAAAGAATATCCACTTCCTGCCATTTCTCCTGTACCATACCTGGAGGTAAGAACTCATTTATTGACACTTTATTCACACACATGGCCTTTCAAGACAGGCCTTGACATTAGCACTGAGCTTGTTGAGCTATAATGTTTGGAGCTATATGCCAATGCAATGCTTTTTAACATAAAAAACAACAAGTTTAGTTGCCAAATTTCTTGTGGATAAGTACAATACTCATAATCCTGAGAGATTACCACCAATCATGAAAACAAGAACCAAGGCATAATTCCCAGCAGGGACCTTCTACTCTCATGATGTATTGTTATAAAACTACAGAACGTCTGTTTTATGTTGTGCCATGTTTTTTGATTATGCAAAGTTTCATGGGATTCATAGTTCATTCATAGTTTGTATCTGGTTCTGTATTTTTAAATCCTTTTTGCCTACACTGTAAGAAAAAATGGTCAAACGATGGTCCCTAGCTGTCACTTGGGCAGATCCCTTTTAAAAAAGTACACCGTTGTACTTTAAGAGTTCATTTTAGTACCTCACAGGTACATATTGGTAGCAAGGAGCACATATTAGTACCTCAAAGGTACATATTGGTCCTAAATGTAAACACATTTGTACCTAAATAGTATTAGTACAGTTTAAAGGTGCCATGAAACTGAAGTAGTCATTGTCTTATTTTGATGTATATTGGAGCAAAACAGATTCTGAAATGAAAAAAGGTAGGGCTAGACTTGAATTCGTCCATTGAAAATTTATTCAATGGACGAATGATTCAATGATATTGTATCCAACGCAAATCTCTTTTATTGGACTACAAAAAATGCACGGATTGTAGACAACAGTGGGTGATGTGGACACAACGGTCATTATTATAATTCCTCCCGCTTCTGACTCACAGCCTGTAAGTATTGTATGTTTTCATATTTAAAGAATTTACTACTGACTAAACCATGATTCAAACACAAATTTTGTGCAGTGCAGAGTAGCACTTGTTTGTCATTTCTACGATCACAGACACGGTTTTGGGTTTTAGTACCATACCAACCTTATGTCCTGGTCAAGCCGCGCTGGTAAAGTTGATTGGACAACTTGGTCATCTTTATTTTCTGGATCAGATTCGGCTTGTATTAATAAGATAGTAATGACGATATTTACTTCTGTCAGCGTTGCATTGTAATTGTAATCTTCAAAACATGGTAAGGAAAGTCAGATTTCCAGCTTTGTGCAAAATCAGAGCGTTTGAGAAAGGGAGGGATTTATGGAGCAACAATAATGTACGGTATGTGGAAAAGAATGTGTTTTTATTGATAAACCACGCGAACACATTGTATTATAACAAATACACTAGAGCTGCCTTACAATTAGTCGCGGCTAATTGTTTGCAGAATAAAAGTTTTTATTTACATATTAAATGTGTGGGTAATGTGTAGGCAATAGGGGTGTAACGGTACGCAAAAATCACGGTTCGGTGCGAACCCCGGTTTTGAAGCCACGGTTCGGTTCATTTTCGGTACAGTAAGGGAGAAATGCAAACATTAAACTGCAGGTTGTTTATTACTTTAAACTTTTTTTTACAATTTGTTTACACTTTTTTAAACACTTTATTAAAGTATAAAATATATATAAAATGAAAAAATAATAAATAAAATACTACTGCAAAGTTATTTTTTACATTATTTTATAACAGAAGGTAACTCTTATCTTAACCTTCTCTTAAACTTTTTCTACTAAAACCTTGAACTAACAAATTCAATTCCTGAATACATTTATGAACTATTAGCCTACATTTTTGCCACTAAAAATTTTCTGTTTTGATTTATTTTGGATTGTTTAACTCACAGAATTGAATTGGCTATGTACCATCTCTGTATAAAAATAATATTACTGCTCTATGTGTAACTGCATAGCAAGCAACATGATGATATACTTATTATACACTCATTTTGAGATTAGTGAGCTGCATACATAGCCATCTTTGATCTTTTGCACGTTTCTCCTAATCTTTGCTTGTGTCATCAATGTAAGCTGTGACTTTACTTACGAACCCCTCCGCAGCTGAGTAACAGCTGAGTAAGCCCGGGTTACAGCTCTTCTCTGTCCCGACCAGCTGATCGCATTGTGACAATGATATGATTGACGTGATATGCAGATGAAAAATCTGATCACGCATTCCTTATTCTTGCTGTCACAGAAAGCGCGTCTCATGAATGCGTAGCAACGAAAGACGTGCATCCTCTCACGCACTTTTGAAAGAACAAAGCAGCGCGTTGACACGCGTTTAACATGCGCTTTTAGATACGACACGTAAACGTTTACATCAATAATCAAACGGATATACAACTAAGTAAATAAAAATCTTTCTGCGGGCCGAATTATGTTATATGTTTGACAGAAGACTTGCGCTGAACGCGGAGACTTCCGCCACTTAATATGTTCGTGCGGAAACGCACGTATTATGTTCCGCACAGGCGCACACAAAATACTTTCGGTGCACGTGCGCACCGTGCCGAAAGCCCTGAACCGAAACGGTCCGGTTCGAATACACGAACCGTTACACCCCTAGTAGGCAATGATAGTTATGTATATATAAATGCACACACATGTATATGTTTAAGAAATATTTGCATGTGTATAAACATTTGTATATTTACATATAATTGATATCATATATAAATATATATAATTATTACATCAATATATTTTTTCCTTAAAATTATACATACATGTGTTTGTATTTATATATACATAATATTTGTTGTATAATAATTATGTAAACAAAAACTTTTATTCTGCAAACGCATAGTCGTGACTAATCATTTGGCAGCCCTAAAATACACAAAATAATGTTGTTTTTAGCAATATAATAAGAGCCCTATAAGATTTCTTTTAAAACTTTAATAGAGACATTTGTGAGATTTCTTAGTTTTTTTCTCAGAAAAAAATATTTGAAAGCAGGAGACTTAAAGGGCACATATCATGTCAATCTGACTTTCTCCATGTTTAAGTGCTATAATTGGGTCCCTAGTGCTTCTATCAACCTAGAAAATGTGAAAAAGATCAACCCAGTAACTTAGGTAAACCATTCAATGCAAGCATGTGAAAAAATAGATCATTGAAATTTGGCTTTCCTTGTGATGTCAGAAGGGGATAATACTGCACTTAATCTGCACTATCCAACCATTTAGTGCACAGATCAGCTCATTTGCATATTTTTGCTTACACCCACAAAGTGGCATTTTTAACATGCTATAATAAATTATCTGTGGGGTATTTTAGCTAAAACTTTACATGCCTTTTATGGGGACAACACCAAAGATTTTTTAACATCTTACAAAAGTCTTGTGAAATGTCTTTAAGCAAAAGTTTCCATTTGCTCTTAATTCAATCTCTTTCTCCATGAATAACTGAAAGAGATCTTACGTGTATCTGTGATTTCTCTTTCTTATGGGAGTATTCAGGTGCACCAAATGACCCCAAAAGTCAAGATAAACGTTGCCCCTGCAGCTTTACCTTCTCTTGTTGTCTTCAGCATGGTTTGACTAAATAAAGTGATTTATTGATTCTCAGCAGGTTGGGAGGTTCTTGTCCTGACTACAAATGTAATGTTGATGTGCAGATGTTAAGCAATTCACACATCATGCTTTTAAACTAATCTTTGATGTGCCTTTTGTTTTCCAGTTTCGCTACAAAAGGCGTGTGTACGCACAGGCCCACCTGGATGAAAAGCAGCTGTCAAAACTTCACACCAAGGTAAGGATAAAATTTAACCTATTTCTGTACAATGCATCTGGGTGGTTTGTTGTCTCCATGCAAAATGTGTTTTGTTTTTTCTATTCAATGCTATTAGAGTTCTCAGTGTCATTATTTACGTGTAAATTATTGTCCAGATCACAGATGGAGTATATAGATGTCTTTGTCTTGTAAGCAATATTACAGTTTTCGGTTATTAGATATGAGTTTTTTTTTTTTGCATCAATTGCTTTTTGTTTTTCATTTAGAAATCCTTGGATTTAATATATTTGAATTACAATACTTATATAGTATACGAATGTCTCAAATGGGCAATCTCTTGAAAATTGATTGTGGTTCAAAAGAGCCTTAGCACCTCCTCCTTGTCTCATAGGAAAAATTTGCATCCCGATAGTCGATGTTTCTTTGCTGTCACACTGAAGATATGAAGTTGTTAATGAGCTGTTTGAAATTATTATGTTGATAATAAAGATGACAACATTGATGATGGCAATAATCATGTGGAATGGGAGGCTGTAGAAATGTTTTCGTGTCCTCGACCTCTGTGCTCTTCACAGATCAACAACACTTTTCATAAACACACACAATTACCAGCGAACCCAGTCAACTCCGCTATCATCACCGTTTTATACCATCTGTCCCCGCTCATCTTTCCAAAAGAATCAGAGTTACAACCTAAATTAAAATCCGTCATTAATACAATAAAAGAAAATCAATGTTGGCTTTATACCAATTAATGTCTTGTCATGTCAGTTTGAATCCTCTATTTCATTCAATTAGACGAAAGGTTTTCTGTAATACCACACTGACAGAATTACCCTGTGTGACTGTAAAACCACAGTGTATGAAATTAAAAGTCATAATCGATGATCAATCCATACTGGAACTTATTAAAAGGATAGTTTACCCCTAAAAATGAAAACCTTAACCTCATGTCAAATTTAAATCGTTATTCACTAAAGACTTTGTATAATGTGTGTGTCACCAAAGATATTGGATATAGCAAGATTAAGCACTTCTCTTTCTACAGTAATGCAACACTTAATATGGCCGCTCTGGCGACGGAAGTCCCGCCTTCCAGTTCAAAGAACCAATCATCAATCAGTAAAGACTCTGATGATTCTCTGGGGGAGCGGCTCTTTACAGAGTCACATTACGTGTTTGCCATTGGTGTAGTGCAGGGTATACGCAGGTATATAGAGTACATTTTTATTTGATGGCATGGGGTATACCCACTTCTACTTAAAAAAAAAATGGGGGCATAAATTAAGAGTAGGGGGAGAGCGGGGCACAACCTAATGCTTTTTGGTTTTGGCTCAATCATTTAAAAAAAATTGAGTTTGATTAATTATATTTTCACACAAGCAACACACACATCTCTGCTACAAATTAACATTTGAAGTTTGTTTCTAGTACTTACCATTCTTGGACAATTACACCAAACGTGACAGTAGTGCAAACGTTACAACTTACCCCATAGGTGGGGTTAATTGTAACAGGCAGGGGGTTAGTTGTAACACTTGCTAAAAATTAAGTTTGCAGGGAAAAAGTTCAATACTATTTTGTCTATATACTTGAAGTGGATATTGTTTATATATCTGTTTATAATAGACGGGTGTCCACACTGTATTCATTCATCCAGCCCTTTTCTAACAATAGTTCAATTATAAATGGATACAAATGGTTAAATATGTGAGAAAAAGCAGCACCATTATGACAAAACATTTTTTTATATATATGTGACCCAGTCTGGAATAACCATACTACAGTTTCAAAAAATCAAATTCTGAGATAATGAGCATCAAAGTCTGATTTTAGTCATTCATTTCATTTTGATTTCAATCTTTGACGTGACCTTAATCAATCATGATTAAAGATATGAACAAAAATAAATTTGACACACAATTTTTGATAAGACAGGAATATTTATTTTGTTGGCAGCCAGCAATCATTCGTGTGTAGCCTATTTAAAACAACGCCAAGAATTACGCTAACGTTAGCGGTTTTCATATCGTAAATGCTTAGGGATTAGTTAACACAGCGATTAACCCCGCTGGGTCAAAATATTTTCAAGCCCACCAAAAAAGTTGCTAAGAGCTGCAGACATATTTCAAAACAATGCTATGTTTTAGTCAATAAGACACTGATTAATATGACATAGCATTGGATTTGGTATTGTACACACCCAACTTAGAAACCGGAAAAAACATATGATGAAAAAATTTACTTCCATGCCACAAAAACACTCGTTCATCAATAACTTTCTTGAAAAACATTATACATTTTCAATAATTTGCAGGAGATCGCCTTTTGGCAGCATGAAAAAAATACCAGAAGAACAAAACGCTCAACCTTGTGCAACAACGTAAACAGTCCGTGTTACAACTAACCCCGCGTTAGTTTTTGCCCTGCACACCCCTATACCCACTTCTCCAGTCAGCACAACACCACTGGCGTTTGCCAACCTGTGTGCAATGCATGCATGGTAGCTGAAATCACCTTGGTCTTTTAGTGCAATTTGAGTTCAAGAAACATTTTTGGTACAGTTAATATCAGGTTTAATGTGATTTTAGTGTGAGATTTTAGTAATATGTCTTTCCCCATTCAAGTAGATAGGACTTTATTATTGCATGCCTGAAATAACTACACGGAAGTGGAGGTGTTGCAAACATGGCCGCCTAGTGGCAGCACTTCCCTAAAGGGATTTTGATGTCCCTAAATGCAAATGCTATCATTATATGTTTATAATGATTGACAATGGTTTATGATCTGCCCTCATCTATCCTTGGTGAGACTTGCTGAGAATCTGTTCACAGGGATGATGTCTAGCTGCTAGGTGGTTTTTTGTTAATGTCTGGCATTACAGTGACATTTGTGAGGACTGAAGTGGGTACAGTGTGTTAGTTGAATTTACTGCGGCCTCGCTGTAACACTCTCAAGTGACATCTCTGCTTATTTCTGTTTCAGTTGGACAAGTCCAGTATGTTTTATGCCTATTTTTCTGTCACTTTGAGTTGTTTCATTAGGAATTGTGGGATGCTTAAATGACCGTGTAGAGCGTTTAGCTGCTGGACTGCGCCATCTCTCGCTCACACGGTAGGCTGTTGGTCATAAACCTCTAAAATAAGTATGAACTGATATTGTTTATCATTTGCTGTGGTGACATCTTGCCAGGTGCTCTCAACGATGCCCAAACATAACCATATGCTCACAAATGCACATGCAAATCATATATATTGTATTTATGAGATAAATGTGCATGGATGACATAAGTGGGAAACTGAAAGGGATAGTTCACCCATAAATGAAAATAATGTCATTAAAGGGAAAGTTCGGCCAAAAATGATATTAAACCCATGATTCACTCACTCCCAAGCTGTCCGAGTTGCATATGTCCATCGTTTTTCAGACAAACACATTTTCGGATATTTTAGAAAATGTTTTAGACCTTTCAGTTGATTAAATGTAATGTTACGGGGTCCACGACCTTCAAGTCCAAAAAAACTGCGTCCATCCTTCACAAGTTAAATCCAAACGGCTCCAGGATGATAAACAAAGGTCTTCTGATGGTAATCCGCGCAGTGTTGTTGTAGAAATATCCATATTTAAAACTTTATTAACGTAAATAAATACCTTCCGGTAGCGCTGCCATCTTAGACTCCTCTGTATTCAGGAGAGAGTATTAGCGTAGTGTACGCACTTTTCTTAGTGACGTATGACAAATTCGGAGGGCGGGGGCACAGAGCAGCAGCAGAGTAACCT